>NC_091061.1:154962394-155265425 GCF_000393655.2 Nicotiana sylvestris | reverse complement strand
CGGTGATGTGAATGCCTCAATGCAAAAGCAAGTTATGGATGAAGATGTTGAGTTGCGGGATGATGATGTACCTTTGATTGTTGATGATGTGGTTAATCAAAATGTGAACAATGATGTGCGGATTGATATTGATGATGAAGCCGAGGTAGAGACTCAAGATGCTGTGAACCCGTCTAGGGAACACATGATTGACATGCCCGAGCCGGTTGTACAAAAAGCCAAGGCACCTTTGCCTAGGCCACCTCCACCTTATCCTCAACGGTTAGCAAAGCAAAAGAGTGACAATCAATTCAAAAAATTTATTGACATGATGAAGAGCCTCACAATCAATGTCCCTTTGGTTGAGGCACTTGAGCAAATGCCGGAGTATGCAAAGTTCATGAAAGATTTGGTTACAAAGAAGAGGTTGATGGAGTGTGAAACAATTAAGATGACTCATCAAGTGAGTGCCATAGTTCATTCAATGACACCCAAGCTTGAGGATCCTGGAGCTTTTACTATCCCATGTACTATCGGAAGTGCGAATTTTGCTAAGGCCCTTTGTGACTTGGGGGCTAGTATTAATTTGATGTTGTACTCGGTCTTCAAGACTTTGGGAATTGGGAAACCTCGACCTACCTCAATGAGACTTCAAATGGAGGATCGATCGATGAAGCGACCCTTGGGCATAATTGATGATGTTCTTGTCCGTGTTGATAAATCCATATTGTCGGCCGACTTTGTCATATTAGATTGTGAGGTGGATTTTGAAGTACCGATTATTCTCGGAAGACCTTTCCTAGCTACGAGGAAGGCATTAGTTGATGTTGAAGTGGGTGAGTTGACATTTCGAGTGGGAGATGAGAAGGTGGTATTCCATGTTTGCAAATCAATGAGACAATCAATAGCACGGAGGTGTGTTCTTTTGTGGACATTGTCACAGCCGTGATAGTGGAGGACACAAGTTCCATGATCAATGTTGAAGATCCTCTTGAGGCCGTGCTTCTTAACATGGATGTCAATGATGATGCTAGTAGAGTGGAGTGTGTGAATGCATTGTATGGTATGGGTTCATATTCTTATGAGTTTAGAAGGCTATCTTTAGATCTTGAAAACCGCAAAACTCCACCAACGAAGCCATCGATTGAGGAGCCATCGGTGTTAGAGTTGAAGTCACTTCCTCCACACCTCAGGTATGAATTCTTGGGTTCAAATTCTACTTTACCTGTCATTCTTTCTTCTTGCCTTACTAACATGCAGGTTGAGACCACTTTGGCGGTTCTGCAAAAGCGAAAAAGAGCAATCGGATGGACTCTAGCTGATATTCGGGGTATAAGCCTTGCCTTTTGCATGCATAAAATCATATTGGAGGAGGATGAGAGGCATTCACTTGAGCATCAAATAAGACTAAATGAGGCTATGCAAGAAGTGGTAAAGAAAGAGGTTATCAAGTGGCTTGACGCAGGTGTGGTTTATCCCATTTCTGACAATTCATGGACTTCTCCGGTGCAATGCATACCAAAAAAAGGTGGAATGACTATAGTGACCAATGACAACAATGAGCTTATTCCGACTCGGACAGTGACGGGTTGGAGAGTTTGCATGGATTACTGAAAGCTGAACAAGGTGACTAGAAAAGATCATTTCCCATTGCCATTCCTTGACCAAATGCTTCATCGTCTTGCGGGCCGGGCTTTCTATTATTTTTTGGATGGTTACTCAGGGTACAATCAAATTCTCATTGCCCTGGAGGACCATTAGAAGACTACTTTCACATGTCCTTATGGCACATTCGCTTTCTCCAGAATGCCATTTGGATTATGTAATGCTCCAGCGACCTTCCAACGTTGCATGGTGGCTATTTTCACCGACATGGTGGAGGATATCTTGGAGGTCTTCATAGATGACTTTAGCGTGGTTGGGGATTCTTTTGAGGAGTGCTTGGTAAACTTGGATAGAGTGTTGGCCCGGTGTGAAGATACCAACCTTGTTCTAAACTGGGAAAAGTGCCATTTTATGGTAGAAGAGGGTATAGTGTTAGGTCATAAGATCTCGAAGCGAGGAATTGAAGTTGATAAGGCCACGATCAAGGTTATTTCAAGGCTTCCTCCCCCTACTTCTGTCAAAGGGGTGAGGAGTTTTCTTGGGCACGCGGGTTTCTACCGGAGGTTCATCAAAGATTTTTCTAAGGTAGTTAACCCGTTGTGCAAATTGCTAGAGAAAGATGCCAAGTTTTTTTTGATGAGAAATGCATGGAGGCTTTTGATCTCCTTAAACAAAAGTTGACAACTACCCCCATCATCACCGCACAAAATTGGAGCTTACCATTCGAGCTCATGTTCGATGCGAGTGACGTTGCGGTGGGGGCGGTTTTAGGCCAAATGATCAAAAAGATGTTCCATCCTGTGTACTACTCAAGCAAGACCATGAATGAGGCTCAAAGGAACTACACAGTCACCGAAAAGGAGTTGTTGGCTATTGTTTTTGCTAGGGAAAAGTTCTGTCCTTACGTTATGGGGACTAAAGTTATTGTGCACACCGACCATGCCGCCCTTAGGTATTTTATGACCAAGAAAGATTCAAAGGCAAGATTGATGAGATGGGTTCTTCTCCTTCAAGAGTTTGATTTAGAAATTGTTGACCGGAAGGGTAGCGAGAATCAAGTGGCGGACCACTTGTCCCATTTGGAGGAGGAGGGGAGGCCTTGTGACGTCCTTGAGATCAATGATACATTTACCGATGAGCAACTCCTTGCGGTGTCAATGAGTGGAATACCGTGGTTCGCCGATATTGCAAACTATCTTGTTACCGGAATTATCTCGTGTGAGCTCTCTTCTAACCAAAGGAAGAAAATCAAACAGGATAGCTTGGATTATTATTGGGACGATCCCTATTTGTTTAAGATTTGCACCGATGGTGTGATTCGACGATGTGTCCCGGAAGAGGAGCAATTGGGTATTTTGGAAGCTTGCCATTCCTCACCCTATGGTAGCCATCATGGCGGGGCGAGAACGGCTTCTAAAGTGCTTAGTTGCGGATTTTATTGGCCTAATTTGTTTAAAGATGTCGGTGATGTGGTCAAAAGATATGATGAATGTCAACGAGCCGGTGGAATTTCAAAAAGGGATGAAATGCCCCTCAATACAATTCTCGAGGTAGACATTTTTGATGTTTGGCTCATCGACTTCATGGGTTCTTTCGTGAGCTCTTGTGGAAACACTTACATTCTGGTGGCGGTAGATTATGTCTCCAAGTGGGTTGAAGCCGTGGCTTTGCCCAACAATGAAGCCCGGACTGTTGTGGCATTTCTTAAAAAAAGTATCTTCACGAGGTTTGGCACTCCCCGTGCTATCATTAGTGACAGGGGATCTCACTTTTGCAACAAAGATTTTGATTCATTGCTAGCCAAATATGGAGTTAATCACAAAGTAACCACCCCCTATCATCCTCAAGCTAGCGGTCAAGTGGAATTCTCCAACCGAGAAATTAAGAGTATCTTGTCTAAAACTCTAAATGCAAATAGGACCAATTGGTCGAAAAAATTGGATGATTCTCTTTGGGCCTATCGGACAGCTTACAAGACTCCGATTGGTATGTCCCCGTACTGGTTGGTGTATGGGAAAGCTTGCCATCTTCCGGTGGAATTGGAGCACAAGGCTATGTGGTCCTTGAGGAAATTGAACTTAGAATGGGATGTTGCTACAAATCTGAGGGTTGAACAACTTAATGAGCTCGATGAGTTTAGATTCCATGCATACTCCAGCTCGTCCTTGTATAAGGACAAAATGAAGTACCTTCATGAAAAAATATGCTCGGGGCAAGGAGTTCAAAGTTGGGGATATGGTTCTCTTGTTTAATTCCCGGTTACGTCTGTTTCCGGGTAAGCTCAATTCAAAGTGGAGTGGGCCATTTGAAGTTGTGTTCGTGACCCCGTTTGGTGCTCTTGATCTAAAAAACAAAAATGGTGAAGTCTTCAGAGTCAATGGTCACCGGGTCAAGCATTATCTCGGAAAGTTCGATGGCATCCACGTAGTGGCGCTTCTTCATCTAAAGTGATATGGTGGTAACATGCGTCGTGCTGCGACGTTAAATCAGGTGCTTCTTGGGAGGCAACCCATATGTAGCTTAGGATTTTTGAGCTAACTGTTTATGAGATGTTGCAGGGATTGTGTTGAAGCAGTGCAAAACAAAGTTGGAAAATGGCATAGTCTCTGAAGATTGCCAGCGCGGCCGTGGTGCATTTTGTGTGGTCCGCGCTGGCATGAGTCAAAAGGGGGACTCTCTAATGTTCTTCACAGCGGCCGCGGTCAAGTTTGTGCGGTCTGCGGTGGGCTGACGCGGCCGCATTACACGTTTGTGCGGTCCGCGTAGGTTTCATCATGAGGGGTCACACAAATAAACCCAGCACGGTCCGTGGTCACTTTTGTGCGGCCGCGTTGGTAGGTAAGTACGGGTCCTACTGGGGCTCTATAAATAGAGACCAAGGGTCTCATTTTACCCTTTTTGCAAATTGGAAACCCAGAACCCTAATACTACTATTCATCCCCATCCAAGACTGAGATTCTTTCTTGTATGGATAGATTGCATTCATTCTTCATAATCCTGGTAACATTTCATGCATTTTTGATTATTACTCTTTTATTTTTATTTTAATTGCTTGCCAGTATTCTGTAACTTCTTGTCAAGGCAAATGAGCATATGGTCAAGGAGTTTTACAGCAATGTGGCTCATATCTTGAAAGGCAATAAAGTCACGAAAGTGAGAAACAAAAATGTGGTTTTCATCGGGAAGGCGTTGAATGAGTATTTGGGGTTCATTGAAGAAGATGAGTCCCTGTACAATGAAAAGTTAGCAATGGGCAAGGAGGTTCGTCCGTGATTAGCTTCGTACCTGGCAATCCCGGGTACGGTTCCAGAATGGTTACAAGCAGGGACCAAAATACTTTGGAGAACTTTCAAATTTGAGGCTAGAGGGTGGTTGACCTTTGTATGTAGTCGGCTCGACCCGACTACTCATGATTAGACTATTCCACTTGCCCAGGTGATTCTTATTGCTTATATTATGGCAGGTTATCCTATCAATGTGGGCAATGTGATGTCCCGCACCATTTCTGCAGTAGGGGTTGAGCATGACCGGAACTACCCTTTTCCCATCACCCTTACTATGTATTTCCGGGACTTGGAGGTGGAGAAGAGACCGTTTGACGTCAAGGTAAAACCTGTGGCTCCATTCTCCTGGTATAGTTTGAAGGGGCCAAACAACCCCAAAGACAAAAATTACAAGCCGCCTTCCTCTACTCTAGCTGGCCAGTCTGAGGAGCTAGTGGTGGTAGTGTCTTCGGTTGAGCCCCCCACAGAGCCTTCCACAATGCCTACTGTCACCACTGATGATGATTTGCCTCCACGACCCTCCTCCTCTGCTGGCCCCAGTACTTCAGTTGACACAGGGGTCCCTTCTTCCCGGACTCATCCTTTCACAGCCCAGCAGTTGAGCCGGCGACTAGCCAGTTTGAACAACTGGATGTCAGCTGCGACATCCAAGTTGTCTACATTATCTGCTACAGTTGAGGCCTATTCAGCACCTTCCACTACTCAGTTTCCTCAGTCCATTGAGGACACACTGAAGAAGCTCCTGGAAAATCAGGAGAAGATTATGAGGACTCAGGACGCCTTGACTATGGCGGTGGATTCACATGGCAAGGCTTTAAGGGAACTTGCCAAGGAGTAGAAGAAGATGAGGAAGTCAAGGGCATCTAAAGAGTCAGTGAGAGTGATACGGACTGATGTGGACAGGCTATTGGCAGACCAGATGCCTTTAGACTTGTTATTCGGGGATCCATCCCCAGTAGCAGCACCAGTGCCACAGCCACAGCAGGAGCAAGAGCAGGCACCCAGGCCTCCAAGAAAGAAGAGGAAGCTCCCCAGTTCAGTTGGTGCAGTTATTGAGCTACCAGACCCACAGGAGACCCCCTTCAGTGATGCACCTATCAGTCAGCCGGTTTAGGAGCAGGCCCCAGTCCCAGCAGTTGAGCAACAGGAGATCGGGAACCAGTCTGAGGTTCCCGTACATACAAAGGACTTGGGGACCTCTGATGATCCCATGCAGACGGACCAGGCCTAGGGAGATCCTATATCCTTTATTTTGGTTTGATATTTATTTGATAGTTGGCATTGAGGACAATGCCAGCTGTTATTCGTGGGGGTGCGCCCTACTTTTTTCTAGATGACTGTATATATATATAGATTTTTAGTTTATTTTTATTGATTTTGTGTTTTTTTACTTTGGGCTGTATATAACTTTACATTTCTGTATATATTCATCCCCCATTGTATATTCTACTCCCCTATTGTACATATTCATTCTATTTTCTATTTTCGCAAAATTTCGTTTTTAGCTTTGTAGTTAGGCTCGTAGCCGCTTGTTTTGATTTTGGCATTTCCAATAAGCCCTTGGTTTTCTTAATGCCACGGTTCTTTCCAAGGGTGGAGTACTGTGCGAACCGGGTGGCTCTTCCCAATGATAGATGGTGTGACAACCTTCTTAAGGGTTTGAGTCCGTTTCTTTGATTTTTCTTTTGTTTTTGATAGCGTAGTTAAAGGCAACTCAAGCAAAGCTTCACTTGGGCCTAGCACATTTGCCTTTGATCCTATGGTCAAAGACATAATGTTGTGTTCAGGATGGTGAAAGTCGTGGCTTTGAGACTCTTGCGTTGACCAAACGATCATCATGTGGTCTTTTTGGACCATTGTGTGTTAAAATCATAACTACGGCCGTTGTGGTCGACTCGATGTCTTTAGCAAATCCCTAGCGTGTGTGGTGAATAATTGAAATTTGAGTCCAAGTCCCGAGCCAATGGTCTAGAACTTGCCATGAATGTTTGTTGAGGCGAAATCCTAGGTGAAATTTGACTTGAGAAATGATTATAGGCTCTCCTTGATCCAAATGCTAAGTTGAACAATTTCATAGTCTTCCAATGAAATAATCCCTAGTTAACCCTTTTGAGCCTTAAACCTTTTTCTTTCAAGAACCAATGTTACAAGCCTATACCCGTTCTAAACGATTACCCTCTCTCGGCACCCAAATCTTCCCTTGAGTAATGGCAAAAATCTAAGTTTGGGGGGAGAGACAAGAAAGGAAGCAAAACAGTAAGGTATAAAAGAAAGAAAAGAAGGCAATTAAAAAGCAAGAAAAGAAAAAGGATAAAAAGAAAGTCCCATGTGAACAAGAATAAAAAGGGATTCAAGGAAAACAAAAGTGAAAAAGGTGTGGAGAAAGTAGAAAAAGGAGAAATGTTTTGAATTGTATAAGAAAGAGTGAGAATGTGTCACTCTAACCCCTTGTGAAGAAGTGAAATCCTCAAAAAGAGCCAAGAAAGTTGCGCCGAAATGAATCAAAAGAAGTGCTTAAGGAAAGATTGAACCCACGTGAATAAAAATATGTCCTACCCTTGCCTAAAAGCCTTCACAATGACTCCACAAAAGCTATATTTGATGTCAAGTTGAAGGGAGCTTACATTAGTGGATACTTACATAAGGGGCAAGCATATGGTACTTAGAGCCGGACTTGTGACCTTCCTTTTTGAGAGAGATGAGTGAAATTTCATTTGCTTCGATTTGTGTGTCAATATTTAAAAGGTGAGGTTCGCTTAGGGAGAGTTGAGGATGTGAGAGTTTGGGTTCCATAATGACCAAAGTAAGTGAGAAAAGCTCTTTGATGAAATGTGTCAACTCTTGATGCTCTTGTGTCACACTTGATCCATAGTTTTCAAAGTTTTAAATGTGTCAATGATGCATTCGTATTGAGGGCAATTGTTAGTCCCAATTGATGCTTGTTGAGGTTATTTTAGGATAGCTGGAATTACTTGGATGCTCCTTTAAGGGGTGGGTCTTATTTTGTTTGCTTGAGGACAAGCAAAGGTTTAAGTTTGGGGGAGTTGATAAGCTAGAATTTTTAAAGTGTTTATGTCCCTACTTCCCTTTGCTTTGAGTATAAATTGATACAAAAACAGTCCAAAATTCTCACAAGTTGTGCTTGATTGCAGGGTTGATTGACAAAGTGACGAAATGTCAAAGATCGACTCAAAAAGGAGTGAAACCTGCTCAAGTATCAAAGACCAAGAGAAGTGAAGAAAAAGGGTCCTAGTGCGGACCGGATAACAATGACCACGACCGCACTAGGAGGTTCAGAGACCGGACATTTTCAAGCTTAAGGTCACGCGGCCGCGGTAGGATTCACGCGGCCCGCGGAGAAGTTTCGCGGCCGCACTCCTGCTCTGTGCGATCCGCATTCATAGGGTTCAGCAAAGTGCATTTGTCCTCATGCGGCCAGTTGCCTTCATGGCCGTGGTACACTCCCACGCGGTCTGCATCCCCCAGTTCGAGCCATCAACCAACTGAAGCCCAAGAGCCAGTGCGGCCGCGGTCTGTTTTGTGCAGCCCGCACTTACCCCACATGGGTATTTTTGTCCAGTTTTTCCAGCCTAGTATAAATAGAATATTTTACTATTTTTTAAGGGAGCGGTCAGATCTGAGAACAGAAGAACAGCTGTGCTTGGTGTTGTAGCCATTTTTGGCATATTTGCTTCCCATTAATAATAGATTATTGTAGTTTCTTCTTAGTAATTAATTAATATGTGTAGTTCTCCATCTGTTTCTTCAGTTTCTTCTTTAATTATATGTAGCTAAACCCATTAGCTAGGGTTGTGGCTCAACCCTAGTATGGGTAATTGATGGGTGTTTCCATCTAGGGTTAGATTGACTATGGGTGTTTGTTATTTGGGTTGATTTTATGATTTAGTTTAGAATTGGTGGTTGTAAACACTGATTCAAGCTTTGTAGGTTTAACTCTTCTTGAGAAAGAGAGTCTTTTACCTCAAAATTGACCCAACAAGGAATTGGGATGGACTCATGAGAAATGATAGTCCCAATTAACGGGTTAAATCTCGAGAGAGTAATCACCTTACTTGAACCCTAGTTGTTTGGTCTAATTTGCCAACCTAATTGGTCTCGAGAGAGAGTCAATTGGGAAAAATCTCTCTCTCTACTGAGAGGTGTGAGAGTGGGTAAAATTGTGCAACGGTTATAGCATAAGCCCCAAATAAGTCAATTGAACCTAAGTAACATCTACCCGCCAATTAGCCACCAAGGTAATGCCACGACCCTAGTGCTCTTCCTTCCCAATAATTACAACTTAGCAATATTCTCCTAGAATAATCTAGCTTTAATCCGTAATTTTATAATAGTAGTTATAAATACAAAAACTCAAAAGATGCCTAAAGTGACATTAGAATCGCAACCTCAACTCTAGGCTAGACAAAAAATACAACTCCACTACTAGCTCCCTGTGGAAATTCGATCCCGGACCTCTATTCAGGTAAAAGCTATTGTGATCCGCTCTTCCTACCATAGTATAGTGTCGAGTCGGCAGCGATCACCAACCCAGATGTTATGCTCTTCCAGCCAGGCCTGAGGCTGAGGCTTCCGATGCAGTTATCACAGGTACTGTTCTGGTTTGTGGTAGAGATGCTTCAGTTCTATTTGATCTACGATCTACATACTCCTATGTGTTATCTTATTTTGCACCGTATTTGGTCATGCCTAGTGATTCCTTGAGTTCTCCTGTATATATGTCTACACCGGTGGGTGATTCTATTATGGTAGATCGTGTCCATCGTTCATGTATAGTTGTGATTAGGGGTTTTGAGACTCGAGTAGATTTGTTACTTTTGGACATAGTTGATTTTGATATCATGTTGGGGATAGACTGTTTATCACCTTACCACGCTATCTTGGACTGTCATGCCAAGACTGTGACCTTAGTCTTGCCGAGTTTACTTCGTTTAGAGTGGAGAGGGACTCCTAGTCATTCTACCCGTAGGGTTATCTCATATATGAAGGCTCGACGTATGGTCGAGAAGGGATGTTTGGCCTATTTAGCATATGTTCGTGATTCTAGTGCTGAGATTCCTTCTATGGATTATGTGCCTATTGTTCGTGAGTTTCCTGAGGTATTTCCTTCAAACCTACCGGGTATGCCACCCGACAAGGATATTGAGTTCTGCATTGATTTGGCTCCGGGCACTCAGCCTATTTCTATTCTGTCGTATCGTATGGCCCCGCCATAGTTGAAGGAATTGAAGGAGTAGTTGCAAGACTTGCTTGATAAAGGCTTTATTAGACCTAGTGTCTTACCTTGGGGTATGTCGGTGTTGTTTGTTAAGAACAAAAACGGATCGATAATGATGTATAGATTACCGGCAATTGAACAAGGTCACAATCAAGAACAAGTATCTATTACCGATGATTGATGATTTGTTTGATCAGCTTCAGGGTGCCAAGGTATTTTTGAAGATTGACTTGAGATCTGGCTACCATCAGTTGAAGATTAGGGCATCCGATGTCCCTAAGACAGCTTTCTACACTCAATACGGGCGTTATGAGTTCTTGGTGATGTCATTCGGATTGACAAATGCCCCAGCAACATTCATGGATTTGATGAACCGAGTGTTCAAGCTTTACCTAGATTCATTCATGATAGTTTTCATTGATGATATTTTGATCTATTCCCGCAGCCGGAAGAGCATGAGCAACATCTGAGAGTTGTTCTTCAAACTTTGAGAGATAGTCAGTTGTATGCTAAGTTTTCAAAGTGTGAGTTCTGGTTGAGTTCAGTTGCATTTTTGGGTCACATTGTTTTAACAGAGGGTATTCAGGTGGATCCGAAGAAGATAGAGGCAGTCAAGAACTGGCCTAGACCCGCGTCAACTACAGAGATCCGGAGTTTCTTAGGTTTGGCAGGCTATTACCGTCGGTTTGTGGAGGGGTTTTCATCTATCGCAGCCCCGATGACCAGGTTGACCCAAAAGGGTGACCAGTTCAGGTGGGCAGATGAGTGTGAGGCGAGCTTTCAGAAGGTCAAGATAGCTTTGACTATGGCGCCGGTGTTGGTATTGCCTACAGGTTCCGGGTGATATGCAGTTTATTGTGACGCATCACGTATTGGACTTGGTGCAGTGTTGATGCAGGATGGCAAGGTCATTGCTTATGCTTCGCGATAGTTTAAGATTCATGAGAAGAATTATCCAGTTCATGATTTGGAGTTAGCAGTCATTGTTCACGCGCTGAAGATTTGGTGGCACTATTTGTATGGCGTGTCATGTGAGGTGTTCACGAATCACAAGAGTTTACAATATTTGTTCAAGCAGAAGGACCTAAATTTGAGGCAGAGAAGGTGGTTGGAGCTATTGAAAGACTATGATATCACCATCTTATATCATTCGGGGAAGGCCAATATGGTGGCCGATGCTTTGAGTAGAAAGTCAGCCAGTATGGGCAGTCTTGCATATATTCTAGTCGGTGAGAGACAAGATTGCTTTGGATGTTCAGGCTTTGACCAATCAGTTCGTGAGGTTGGATGTTTCTGAGCCCAGTCATGTGTTAGCTTGCACAGTCGCTCGTTCATCACTATTTTAGTGTATCCGAGATCAGCAGTATGATGATCCTCATTTGCTTGTCCTTAGAGACACAGTGTGGAACGAAGGTTCCAAGCAAGTTACAATTGGAGATGATGGAGTTTTGAGGATGTAGGGTCGAGTTTACGTGCCTAATATGGATGGGCTTCGAGAGTTGATTTTATAGGAGGCCCATAGTTCCCGGTACTCTATTCATCCGGGCGCCGCTAAGATGTATCATGATTAGCGGCAACATTATTGGTGGAGGAGTATGAAGAAGGATATTGTTGCATATGTGGCTCGGTGTTTGAATTATTAGCAGGTAAAGTACGAGCATCAGAGACCTGGTGGTTTGTTCCAAAAGATTGAGATTCCTGAGTGGAAGTGGGAGCGTATCACTATGGACTTTGTTGTTGGACTCCCATTGACTCAGAGAGAGTTCGATGCAGTGTGGGTTATTGTTGAAAGGATGACTAAGTCATCACATTTCATTCTTATGGCAGTTTCCTATTCTCCCGAGAGGTTAACTGAGATTTATATCCGGGAGATTGTTCGTCTTCATGGTGTGCCCGTGTCTATCATTTCGAACTGAGGTACACAATTTACCTCACATTTTTGGAGGGCAGTTCAGCGTGAGTTGGGCATATGGGTCGAGTTGAGCACAACATTTCATCCTTAGACGGACGGGCAGTCCGAGTGTACTATTCGGATTTTGGAGGATATGCTTCGTGCTTGTGTTGTTTACTTTGGAGGCTCGTGGGATCAGTTCTTGCCTTTAGCGGAGTTTGCCTACAACAACAACTACCAGTCGAGCATCCAGATGGCTCCTTATGAGGCGTTATATGGTAGGTGGTATCGGTCTCGGTCTTCCTTATTTGATCGTATCCGAGAGCATTAGTTTGATGACCCTCTTTTGCTTGTCCTTAAGGACAAGGTTTTTCATGGCGATGCCAAAGATGTGACTATTGGTGATGACGAGGTATTGAGGATGTAGTGTCGGATTTGTGTACCTAATGTTAATGGGCTTCGGGAGTTGGTTCTAGAAGAGGCCCATAGTTTGCGATATTCCATTCATCCGGGTGTCGCGAAGATGTACCAGGATCTGAGGCAGAAATATTGGTGGAGATAGATGAAGAAAGATATAGTTGGGTTTGTAGCTCGGTACATCAATTATCAGCAGGTGAAGTATGAGCACCAGAGACCGGGTGGGTTGCTTCAACAGGTGAAGATTCCGAAGTGGAAGTAGGAGAGGATCACCATGGACTTAGTAGTTGGACTCCCACGGACTTTGAGAAAGTTTGATGCCATTTGGGTGATTGTGGATCTGCTGACCAAGTCCGCACACTTGATTCTTGTGTGTACTACCTATTCTTCGGAGCGACTGGCAGAGATTTATATTTGGGAGATTGTTCGTCTGCATGGTATTCCAGTTTCCATCATTTCATATAGAGGTACTCAGTTCACATCACGGTTTTGGAGGGTCGTACAACATAAGTTGGGTACTCGGGTGGAGTTGAGTAAAACATTTCACCCTCAAACAGACGGGAAGTCCGAGCGCACTATTCAGATTCTTGAGGATATGCTTCGTGCCTGTGTGATTGAGTTTGGAAGGTCATGGGATCATTTCTTACCATTGGCAGAGTTTGCCTACAACAACAGCTATTAGTCCAACATTCAGATAGTACCGTACGAGGCTTTATATGGTAGGCAGTGTAGATACCTGGTGGGTTGGTTTGAGCCGGGTGAGGCTAGATCATTGGGCACAGACTTGGTTTAGGATACGTTGGAGAAGGTTAAGGTGATTCAAAATAGACTCCGTACAGCTCAGTTTAGAAAGAAGAGTTACGCGGTCGGAAGGTTCGTGATATTTCCTATATGGTTGGAGAGTGGGTTCTGCTTCGGGTTTCGCTTATGAAGGGCGTTATAACATTTAGAAAGAAAAGGAAATTGAGTCCGAGGTTTATTGGTCCCTTTTAGATATTGCGACGTGTTGGGGAGGTTGTTTATGAGCTTGCCTTACCTCCCATCTTGGCAAGAGTTCATCAGGTATTTTATGTTTCGATGCTTTGGAGGTATCATGGTGATCCGTCGCACGTGTTGGATTTCAGTTCAGTCCAGTTGGACAAGGATATATCTTATGTTGAAGAGCCAATGGCGATATTGGACAGGCAGGTTCGGACGTTGAGGTCAAAGAACATTGCATCAGTAAAGGTTCAGTGGCGAGGTCAGTCTGTCGAGGAGGCGACGTAGGAGACCGAGCAGGATATGCACAGTCGTTACCCTCATCTTTTCACTACTTCAGGTATGTCTCTATGCTTGTTCGAGGACGAATGAATGTTTAAGTGTAGGAGGATGTAACGACCCAGCCGATCGTTTTAAAAATTAATGCCCCGATCCCCTATTAACTGCTTCCCCTGTGTTTGTTTCTGCTATTGTGAGTGGACGGGAGGATTTATTTGGAGTTTGAGAGAGTTTTTGGACACTTAGTCCCTAAATGAGAGTCAAAGTTTTAGAATTTGGACCGTAGTCGAAGCAGTGTGAAGACGACCTCGGAATGGAATTCCGTTGGTTCCGTTAGCTCCGTTGGGTGATTTTGAGCTTAGGGGCGTGTTTGGATTATGGTTTGGAGGTCCGTAGCTTATTTAGGCTTGAAATGCCGAAAGTTGAATTTTTGAAGTTTCCAGTTCGATAGTGAGATTTTGATCTAAGGGCCGAAATGGAACTCCGGAAGTTGGAGTAGCTCCATAGTGTTGAATGTGATGTGTGTGCAAAATTTCATGTCATTCAGACGAGGTTTGATAGACTTTTTGATCAAAAGCGCAATTCAGAAGATTCTTGGAACCTTAAGCTTGAATTCATGGTTAATTCGATGTTTCAGTGTTGTTTTAGGTGTTCCGAGGATTGGTATAAGTTTGGATAGTGGCATATGACTTGTTCATGCTTTTGGTTGAGGTCCCGGAGGCCTCGGGACGATTTTGAATGGTTAACGGGAATTTTAGAGTCGGGAATTTACAGCTGAAGCTGCTGAGTTTGCTGTCATAACCGTACTTGCGGCTTGGAGACTGTAGGTGTGAGCCCGCCGATGCGCTTGGAGGATCGCAGGTGCGGTCTGAGGCATTTTAGGATTGGCCGCAGATGTTGATACCCAATTTTTCCCTATATATTTTTAATATACATATATACTTTCAAAATGGCACATATATGTATATATAAGCATGCACATGGTTTTTATAATTTTTCTATATTTTGAAAGGCTGCAAATTGACTTATTTCTTCCCCTTCTAATTATAAAATTTCCAATAATTATCCTTCAAATTATTGTTGTGGTAATTTAGCCATCTAAATCCTATATTTATGCCAAAATATTGCTTAAGTATTTTTGTGCATTTTTATAATTGCATTTATATTTTTAAAGCCAATTTGCATATAATTGCAATATTAGCCCCATTAATGTACAATTACATTTATATGCATAAAATGATTTTCTATATTTTTAAAATATTAAATATCTATTTTAAATCATTTTAGTGCATGAAATTACTTTTTCAGAAATCATTTATTATTTATTATAAATTATATAAGATTAAATTGGCTATTTACAACTTAGCCAAATTGTGTTTCAATTTTAGCCTAAATACAACCAAATACCCCATCCCAATTCCTAATTGAATTACCTGACCCAGGCCTCAAACACATCCTACCTGACCCAAAAGCCATCAGATCATGGCCGTTGATCTGAAAGATCAACGACACGTATTGGTTCTTTCCATTTTAATTCCAAACGACCCCCTAACCCTAATCACTTTCTATACATCGCCCCCCCTTAAATCCTCTCTTCTCTCAAAACACTCTCAACCTAACCCTATTCTTCAATGTCCGACCTTCCATCTCCGGCCATCTCCGGTGACCTCTCATCGTCTCTTAAGCCTCCAATGTCTTCTGTCATGCCATTCTTGCCTTCTCAAAGTCCTTCAAGGGCCCAGGGCCATGCCCACTTTCATCTAGGGTTCATCTCCTGCTTGTTCCTGGCTATTCCGGTGTGATTTCAAGCGAAATCATTCTATATTTGCTACGATCTTTGGGATTCTAGACAGGTTTCTTCATCTCTATGTGGGTTCTTCCGAAACCCTAATTTCTTTTCTATACCTCCTAGATCTGTACAGATCTAGGACGATTTGAGTTTGTTTCTTGAATGTTTTACACTGCCTTTGAGGTTCTTTACAATAATTATGTTGTTTCAAGTGTTTTTCATCTTCTTCTAAAACTAAGGTTTTCGGAACTTCCTTTTAAAACATTGTTTAACTAATTCTTTGTGTTTAAACTTCTATTTCTTACATATTTTGACTGATTCTATAAGTTTACTACATCTTTAACTCGTTTATGTTGAAAGCCTAATTTTTTAGGGTTCTTCGTTTGGTTATGTGTATCAGCATGACTGACCGGTTCTCATTTTTGAGATTCTGTGATTTCTCGTGACTAACTTGACTTGATATGTTTCCACTGAGTTTCTTGGCCTTAATTTACACTGATTCTGTATTTTTTGTTTATCTTAACTGTTCAAGACTTGACTTTTTCTCATTGAATCAGTATTATTTAACTTTCATATTTGCTAGAGTTGTATGTCAGCTCTTGACTATCAATGTCTTACTTTATTTATATGCTAAACACTGACTCATGACTTTCTCCTTGATTGATTCTGAATTCCCTATTTCGTGGTCTGATTTGAACACTTTCCTTTAAACCTTTGATTCCTACCTTTCAATTCAATCTGCTCTACACTCTGTGTTTGCTCTACACCTGCTCTACACTCTGTGTTTGCTCTCCTTAACTGGTATGTCCTAATTCAATTTCAAGTCCAAAACCTTATGTGCTCGGTTACTGTTTTAGTTCATTGATTTCCAGTCTTGTTCCTGCTTGCTATTTGGCTGTTCAACGTGTAACTAGCATGTATAAATCATTGTTTCACCTAGCATGCCTAAACTACATTGCTTAATCACTAGTATGTATGAATTCCGTCCTATTTAACTTGTAATTAGTATGTCTAAGGACCTGCCTATTGCTTTATCTAGCATGCATCAACCTGAGTTGTCCTATGTATGTCAGCATGTTTTGATCAATCTGTTTACTTAGACTTCGGTTTAATCTGTTATGCTAAGTTGTCTAATATCTCTAAGTAACTCTGTTTCTATGTTTAATTTGGCCAGTGTAGTATGTTTCCTCATGGTTGTTCTGTGATTCATGCTCTATGTCTCTATTTCCAAGTTGTATGACTAATTCCTTAATCCTATAAGACTCTAGAAAAGTTTATGTGCTCATGTTGTTAAGTGTTTCACTATGACATTGATGTGTTCTGTATGTCCCCAATTCCCACTACCCCTATGTGAATTCTGTTGTTAAGTGATGTTGGACCTGTTTGTTCTGTAGCCAGCCTGTTTGCTTGCTGATTTTTTGTAAAAATGTTTACATTGTTTTCAAATTGTTTTACTACTAATCAGTCCTTATTTTCAGAAAACATCTTTACTTATTGAATCAATCCAGTACTGTTTTCTTGTCAAAACCTTTTCAAAACTATGTCAAGCACTCTCACTTTGCTCCTAAGTCCCTAGGTTCTGCCCCCTCCAGTGTGTGTACTGCTTTGGGATCCTTCTGAGATCCCTCTGAACTCTGGCACACTGAGGCTGGCCCTTCCACACTGCACTTACCCAATCCCTATTATGGAAAGTCTAGGTGTGAGCACTGCCCGGGATCCTTGAGATCCTTAGGGAACTCTGACGCACCTAGATAATGACATTATCTTTGGAATTTGGCATTTGAAGCTAATGGAGGCTTGGGAAAATCATTTGGGCCTATGTTAGGCTCCCTATAGTGTAACTTCTTCTTTTATTTTATATATTTTGTAATTGATTCATCTGGTTTGTAATAATTATTTGTAAATGAATATTGGGGTGATTAGTGAAAAGGGGTGGGTAGTTACATATCTGTGAGGTAGTATGGGTAGAAACTATGCATATAGGATTTTATACTTGCTTTGTTTGCCTTATCATGCTAGAAATCATGCCTATAGGGTTTAAGTGGTTCCAATAATAGAAATCATGTCTATAGGTTTAAAAATTAACTTCATGAGTAGATACCATATTGTATAATGTGATCAGGTTCAGTTTCTGTTACAACGGGTATTTACATTTGTTTTCATTAGATATCATGCCTATAAGTTTCTAACATCAATTCTTAACAATTAGATACCATGCCTATAGGAATTAAAAATCAGAAATTCTGCCTATAGAATAAAAATCAATAAGTCAGTTCAATTCATGTTAGTTTACTTCGAAACTGGCCTAATCAATGGTTTGTTTTTCTTAAATGAATTCTTTCAAATATTGCCTTTACTATCACTAGAGAGCATGCCTGTAGGAACTCAAGATTCCGTTTTAAAAATTGTTCACTGCTTTACTATATCAACGTAGTTATCATGCTCTTAGGACAACACTGTTCTGCATTTAGGCAAGCCTATAAGGCGATTTTAAATTCTGCAACTCTGAAACTGTTTCTGCTGTTCAGATTTAACAGGCTTAAAATAAGTAGGCAAACTGATAGAGCCATTACTTCTGAGTTTATAAAATAAACTACCTATCTTCTATGTTTTGATATTCACTTAGACATCATGCCTTAGGATCTTGTTTAATAATATTACCCTTATTTGTGTTTGAGTCGTGCTGTTATATGCCTTATCTGTGAAGGTAAAACTGAGCCTCTTATTTTCTCCTTTCTAAGAGTCATATATGTTCTTTCTTGTCGCCTTAGTATTTTCTCCTTTAAACCTTAGGAGTGTCACGACCCTAAACTCGGACCCAGTCGTGATGGCACCTATCGTGAAGATAAGGCCAACTGACACTTTCCATTTTGGTATTTAACAGTTAAACAATAAGAAATAGTCTAAGCATGATGAAATACTCCAAAGTTTAAGCAGATAACAACATAATTTGCGGAATACAACCCAACACAGCCCGATACCGGGGTGTCACTAGTCATGAGCATCTAAACAATCCGGAATACTTAGAGAAATCTACAGAGTTTAATACAGTAACTAAGAACATGGATAATAAGATAGGGAAGAAACTCTGGGCTGCGAAAGCCGACAGCTACCTAGAGACTCCTCGGATCCGCCTGAGCTAGAAAGATCAGCACTCAGGAGCGGGACCAAATGCACCTGAATCTGCACACGGGGTGCAGGGAATAAAGTGAGTACTCCAACTCAGTGAATAATAATCATAAATAAGGATAGAAAGTAGGAAATTAAAGCACATTTGCAGACTATAATGAAGCAGTAAAACAAGTGAAAGATATGTCAAACTCATTTAACTCAAATTAAACTTCACGAAAACCTTTTTCAACATTTAAGCAGGTAAATGATAGGCAATTAAGGAAAATAAACACATAAAGGTTCGCCCCTCGGGCACAGTATCAACAAATCTGCCCGTCGGGCAATATCTCAGAACAATACCAGCCCCTTGGGCTATATCTCACATCACAATGGGTACCCGTGCTCACTGGGGGTGTGCAGACTCCTGGAGGGGCCCCTTACGACCCAAGCGCAATATCAAGCCATCTCGTGGCATCATCACTAGGCCCTCTGCCTCATATCAACAAGCCACCTCGTGGCGTACATATCTCAGGCCCTCAACCTCATAATCAATATCAAATGTTTCCTCACAACATAGGCCCTCGGCTTACTCATTCAAAATCCTTACAAGCCACTCGGACAATAGTAAAACATGATTCTCAGCCCAAAATATCATTTAAAAGATCATTTAAGTGTTAAAACAGAGTAAACATGGTTGAGTACAAAAATAGTGAAATATAACATGACTGAGTTCAAGTATAAAATCAAAACAGTGAGGAAATATCAATAAAAGTCCCCTAAGGGTTCAAATAGTTGGCACGAGGCCCAAATATGGCATTTATCCCAAATAATGACGATAGTAAATAGATTTCAGTCAAATACGCGGTAAAATATTCATTTGGGATGGACTAAGTCACAATCCCCAACAGTGCACGACCCCACGCTTGCCATCAAGCATGTTTGTCACCTCAATATAGCACAACGATGTGCAATCCAGGGTTTCATACCCTCAGAACATCATTTACAGTTATTACTTACCTCAAACCGGTCAAATCTCTAGCTCGCGATGCCTTTGCCCCTCGAATCGGCTTCCACTCGCGTCGAATCTATCCAAAATCAGAATCACGACATCAAAATATGCTAAGGGAACGAAGCCCAAGCGAAAATAATCAATTTACAACAAAAATCTCGAAATTACCAAAACCCGACCCCCGGGCCCACGTCTCGGAATTCAATAATAATCATATCAACGGAATCCTTATCCTCCCACGAGTCCATACATACAAAAAACACTGAACCCTTAAATTCTCATTTTAAAGTGTCTTAATCAATTCCTCAATTTTTGGCTTAGATTCCACGATTTATTAGGTAGATTTCATAATAGAATCGAGTTTTAAGTCTTAAATTCTTACCTCTAAGTGATCCCCTTGAATCCCTTTTCGATACCCTTCAAAAAGCTCCAAAAATGACCAACAATGGAAGAAATAAACCCCAAAATTGCGGACAAGACAACTATTTAAACCTTCTGCCCAGGCCTGAAATCCTTCATCGCGATCGGGGGACACGCTTCACGATCGCGAAGCACAAATTCTCAGAACCCAAAATTAACCCTAAGAGAACGCGTAAAGTCCCATGCGAACACGATGCTCACGCATCCTACTTTACGCGATAGCGGACAAGGGACCGCGTTCGCAAAGAACAAACTCCAAGTCAAAACCCCTGGTCCACTTAACTCTATGCGAACGCGACCTTATCCACGCGTTCGCGATCAACAAACTTGCCACCTTATGCGATCGTAACTCTACCTTCACGAACGCATAGAAAAAGCTAGGCTGACGCCTCAAAAGCTCTACGCGATCGCGAGACCCCCACACGATCGCGAAGAGGAAAACTCTGCAACAACTGAAGCTCCAAAATCTGCAACTCTACAAAGCATGAAATTGTCCGATTGACCACCCGAAACTCACCCGAGGCCCCTTGGACCTCAACCAAACATACCAACATATCCCATAACCTTATTCAAACTTGTACCAATCTTCAAAATACCTCAAACAACACAATATCAGCCAAAACACATCGGATTCAAGCCTAAGTTTCCAAAATCTTCCGAATTACGCTTTTGATCAAAAACCCAACCAAAACACGTCCGAATGACCTGAAATTTTGCACACACATCCTAAATGACACAACAGAACTACTGCAACTCTCGGAATTTCATTACGACCCCTATATCAAAATCTCACCTACCAACCGAAAATCGCCAAAATCTCAACTTCGCCAATTCAAGCCTAAATCTACTCCGAACCTCCAAAACTCATTCCGATCATGCTCCTAAGTCCCAAATCACCTCTCGAAGCTAACTAAATCATCAGAACTCACATCTGAGCCCTCTAACACATAAGTCAACATCCGATTGACTTTTCCAACTTTATCTTCTTCAAAAGAGACTAAGTGTCTCAAACCTTACCAAATCCTTTCCGAACCCGAGCCAACCAACACGATCACACATAGAACCGATAAATAAAGTAATAAGAAGGAAAAATGGGGAAAATGGAGTGGAAACTCATGAGACGTCTGGCCGAGTCGTTATAAGGGGTCTGTCTAGAACTGCCTATAGGTAGAGGTCCTAATTTCCTCCAGGACCATTAAGAAGGGACGAGTAATAGCACGCATAGGGTTCATTAAATAACACTCGCCCTAACAAACACTAAGGGGTGGGAATGGGTAGATATGATGACTACGCGTTAATATCACGTGTAGCCCCTCGTTAAGAAGTGTTTACCGGGCATTGCGTGGGGTGATCCTATAGGCTAACCAACCTAGGACCCCTCCTTTCCAAACTCCGTTTACTTAAAGCTTTCTTTATATGTATACAACTTGCTCAAATCCCTTGTCTTATTATCCGAGTCATACAATGTACAACATGCTTTCTTTGCAATTATTTGTTTAACTACTTATTTGTTAAAGGACTAATTCATAAATATAAGTTCAGCCGGGACCCACAGTTGTGGGCCGAGAGGGGTGCCTAACACCTTCCCCTTAAGGTTATTTTGAGCCATTATCCTAAATCTCTAGTAATGCAAACCAATTCAAGATTTAATCGTTCTAGGTGCCCTGACGCACCATAATCCGTTAGGTGGAGACTCTTCAATATACTCAATTCCCAAAAGGAAATGAGTTATTACCCCCATAAATGTCGAAAAACCGGACCTTTCTTCCCCGCAAAAAGGGGAGGGAAAAAAAGGGGGCACGACAACATGGCGACTCTTCTGGGGATACCTTTAGGCTCTTACCATAATGAACTTATTCTTATGAATTAGTCCAAGCATGCCTTATCCTGTACCCTTCTCCCTTATTTGAATTTAACTGTCCATTTTCTTTTAAGCATTTATGCTTCTTTATCCTTGAAACTGACTTGTTTTTTTATTTCTTTTTCCAGTAACTGTCTTTTAATTATTTAAATACCGTATTTATTTTTTCTATGTACAAATACTTGACTACATGTTATTAATTGCTACATAAATCATGCTCTACATCATATTCCACTCGTTTGTATCATATCCTATAACAACGCTTAATGAGTGGTTGCGATGTTTCTATTTATTACCCTCAAATTCGAAAAGACTTATTTGCAGTAAAACCAGTCGATCAGTGGTGCAGTCGACGGTTCCGTGCCTTCCTCCTCAAGTTGTCCGCTTGAGGGTATTAGTCTAAAATCCCATAGTAGCCTTACTCTGGTCAAAATTGTGCATGCTTCATGGTCAAACCTAGTCGGATCAATATGCCTTCTACATAATGATCCTTTAAGATAAGCCTTATCCAAAAGTACATAGGGTTTTCCATAATCCCAACGGACACAATTACGTTCTGTGCATTAATTTGGAGAACTAAATGTCAACTTGCTGAACTAAATGAGGTTCCTAGATTCGGTATGGTTAACAACATCCCACCATTGCTGCTAGATTGGTGGGATGACCTTTCCTCAAGTGACAAGAAACATGTGAGAAAGTACTTGGGTAACTTGCCTTCCTTGCTAGATATTGAGCCAAACAACAAGCTGATCGAGGCTGCCACTTTATTCTGGGATAGTGAAAGGGTTGTGTTTCATTTCGGTGACATAGAAATGACACCGCTTCTAGAAGAAATTGGAGGGCTTGCGGGGTTGACTTGGGATAGTCCCGAGCTATTGGTACTAGAAAACCGTACTGCCAAAGGATTTTTAAAGATTATGGGGCTGAATAATAATGTCGACCTAGTATGCTTGAAGGAGTCTTACATACCTTTCGAATACCTGTATGAGAGGTATGGTCATAGCAAGTCTTTCCGTACCTACCATGATGAGATCTCTCTTACTTCTCTGGGTTACATCCACCGCAGAGTGTTCGTATTCATTGTGTGCTTCTAAGGCCTGATAGTGTTCCCAATGAAAAAGGGAAGAATCCACACTAGGTTGGACATGGTCGCCAAGACTTTGATGGAATGGATTAATGGACAGACATATACCATAGTCCCCATGATCATAGCCGACATCTACAGGGCTCTGGAGTGCTGTCACAGAGGGGTCAAGCATTTCGAGGGTTGTAACTTGTTGTTGCAGTTATGGTTGTTGGAGCATTTTCAAAAGGGTCCCTATTGCTAAGAATTTATGCGAAGGGCTTGGAACGACCATATTGCCTTCCATCACCCCAAGCAAATGACTTATATTCCAGACAGATTTGCTCAGCTAGAAAGTACCAAAGAATGGGTAGAGTTCTTCAACAATCTGACCGAGGAACAGGCGTAATGGATGTTTGAATGGTTCTCAACAGACGAATTCATCATCAGATCTAGGGATGCTCTGCACTTGGTGTTGATCAGGTTGGAGGGATATACCCATATGTCCCTATCCGAGTTGTGAGGCAAGCAGGAAGGAAACGGGTTGTACCAAGGGTTGTCAAGATGAGTCATTTCAGGGCAGACTTTCAAGATGACGATGTCCCTTACAAGTGTCAAGCTCAGCATATGTGGCACTGCAAAATCATTGTGGAGAAGAACACTATTGAGCCAGACAGGTATCATGCAGGGTGCAAGCCTCTCTACCCGGCATGGTTAGAGGACAATCTGAAAGGAATGGTGACACCAGGGGCCGGTCGAGGGAATAGAATCATAGATGAAGAAGTTGAAGCTCAAGTCAAATACAACAGGCTGCACAAGAGGGTCCACAACTCTGAGAATGAGCACCGGGAAATACATGAGAGGAATGTGAAGTTGATCGAGGAATGGAAAGCAATGGCAGTCACTTCCAATAGGAAATTGGAACATCTGGAGCGAGGAATAATGGAGCTGGAAGGTAAAGTCATAAAGAGGATTGAAAATTTCCAGAACGCTGAAGGAGCTGAAGGAGGACATGTGGCTAGAGCCTACCTGCTACTGGGGCTGTGCGAGCTGGGGAATCTATATGATAGAGTTCGGAAGATCGAATCTGGGGAAGGTCGTTTTGGGACCAAATAAGCTAGGTTTATTTGCTTTTTCCTAAAAATGTAATAAGGCCAAGTGCAAGTAGTGACTTATTTTTCTATTATCTTAGTGTCGTTTTAGGATTCGTCTATATTTACATTATGAAATGAAGAATTTATTGGCATTAAAATTTTTCCAAATTTATTTGTCGCTAGGCCTACCTCGGGCACAACAAGGTTTCCAAAGTAGGATACGAATTTAGGTTTCCGCAATATGTGTTTAAATACGACAAATATTTCAGGATCCTCACTGACTTGTTACCTTTTTTGTTTTTCCTTATTTTTATTATTCTCATCCCCTTAGGTTGGTTTACTCATACTGGCCTCATCGGCGTATCATACTAGATCCAGAGTCCCTCCACCTCCTCTTCCTCCAAGCAACACAAAGGGTAGAGAAAAAGCAAAAATGGACGACTTAAGTGGTATCCGAAAAGAGAATATTGAGAACGCAGAAACCTCAGATGGCCATAGTACTCCGGCCCCAAATGATCTAGTCATAAAACTGGAACAAAAGATACTAGAACTTCAAGGAGAACTTAAGCAGGTTTGCAACTTGGAAAACTTTTCACTCACCCTTAATGTCCCCGACATCCACCAACAAAACACGAAGAACCCAATACCTCCTCAGAACATACAAAACCAAAATCCTCCCGCGCCAAATCAATACACAACTTCACCCCAACATCCCAATCCACCGCCAATGCCAGCTCCTCCACAACATCACCATCAACCAATTCAATACCCACCAACCACCACTTACCATACTCCCCAAACATACCACAACCCATTCCCGATCCCTAAAACTCCACCAATGACCATCATTACACCCAAGTCACTTGCACCCATCAAAGCAACCCTATATATGTGGAAACTATACCTCACTCTACCCTACCAATCTCCTATACACCAGAATTCTCCGAGAAGGACCTGCTCATTTAAAACATGGCTGAAGAACTCAAGAAGTTAACAAGCTGAGTTCAAGGTGTTGAAGGCAACAGAGGAATATAAGGTTTAAACTATGAAGACCTGTGCATACAGCCATGTGTGGAACTGCCTGAGGGGTACAAACTTCCCAAGTTCGAGATGATCGACGACAAATGTGAACCCAGGGATCATCTAAGGACCTATTGTGACAAGCTTGTCGGGGTCGGGAAAGATGAAAAGATCCAGATGAAGCTCTTTATGAGGAGTCATACCGGGGATGCTTTGTCTTGGTATATCAGCCAAGATCCCAAGAAATGGTCCAATTGGGTAAATATGGCGTCAGATTTCATGGACCTATCTAGGTTCAACACAGAGAATGCACCGGATGTTTTCTACATTCAGAATCTGAAGAAAAAACCTACTGAGACTTTCCGTGAGTATACTACTCGTTGGAGGTCGGAAGCGACCAAGGTTAGGCCATCTTTGGACGAAGAACAGATGAATAAATTCTTCGTCAGAGCATAAGATCTGCAATATTATGAAAGGTTGATGGTTATCTAAAATCACAAATTCTCTAACATCATCAAACTTGGAGAAAGAATCGAAGAAGGAATCAAGAGCGGGATAGTAATGAACTTCGAGGCACTACAAGTCACAAATAAGGCATTACATTTAGGCGGCATATCAAAGAGGAAAGATGTTGGAACAGTAATGGTGGCTCAGTGCCCAAAATCTCCATTTATCTATCAAACCCCGTGAAATTCGCTAAACGGTCCTTCCGAATTCTAATTAAACCATACATTTTGTGAGGGCCCCGCAATCTATACGTTTTATTTGGCGAGGCTCGTCTCATTTTTATTTTTACAGGATAAACCTACAATGACTATATTTTCTATTAAGTTCGTCTCTAAACTAAAAGAAAATCTCTTAATTATTTACATGCTGAAAAACGTAACTTATTAGTTATTAGTTTACGGCTAATGCGAATGGAAAATTGCGATCGAGTTTGTACAAAGAAAAACTGCTTTCATTTTATATTCTGTTATTCAATAATACTAGAACATGAGATTGACCATAATATCAAAACAGATTAATTATTCTCCGTAATTTAAACTAACATTATTAGATGAAGAAAGTATACATATGCAACCTCATTATTCATTAATCATTCAACTACATCTTTATACGAAGAAAGAAAAATTATATTCAACCACAAATCTAAACAGGAGGAATTCAACAGGAACAAAGCCTGATTAATATTTCATTTTTTGCTTCAAGCCGAGATTGTACAAATGTGTACCTGGAAACAGCAGTACAAGAACAAAAGAAGGAGAAGTCAGCAGCAGTAATAACACAGCAACAGCAGATTCAGCAACATCGCAAACCAGTACAGTAGGAATAGCAGAAAACCCAGGAGACTATAAACGACTCCAAGTATAGTGAAGAAGTAAAAGGTAGGAAGGTTCTGACTATTTCAGATCTTAAGCGAGGCAATGAAGCAGTAACTATTCTTTTTCAACTTCAAAACTCTCCAAAATGAATTCTGCCCCTGTATATTCAGTGTATCCAGAATGTATATCGGGTGTATACTTCTCACTCCGCCCCCTCTTTTTTTCTTCTCTCTATCTAGTTTTTCCTCTCTTTTTTTCCACCCTTCTTCCTAAATTTTCTCTTCTATTTATAGCAAAATTTTCGAAATTTTCAGATTTGTTTTTTATTATTTTATTATTTTTTTAATTAAAAGAAATCCCACTTACAAATTGCTTTTATTTTTTTAGAAAAAGAAATCCCACCTTTATTTACTTTTATTTTTAAAATTCCAACTTTAATTACTTTATCTTATTTAAAATCCCACTTTTTATTTTTTTAAAAGAGAATCTCACTTTATTTAACTTTTCTTTAAAAAAAAAACAAACCACTATCTTTACTTTTTCTTTTAAAAATGCTACTTTCAATTACTTTAATTTTTTTTTTAAAATTTTCAGATACTTTTATATTTATTTTTTAATTCTAACCTTCTTTAACTTTTTAATTTTTAAAATTTCCACAAAGCTTTTTATTTTTTTAAATTTTTTTTACATTCTTTTACTTTTAAAAAAAAAAAGAATTCCACCTATTTTTACTTTTATATTTTTTTATTCAATACTTCCCTTTTTCTTATTTTTTTTAAATCATTCCCGAAATTATTATTTATTTAAAAAAATAAAAATAAAAAATAAAATAAAATATTTTCGGATTTTTTATATAAAAAAAAACAAAACTATTAATAGTGATAATTCACCTTTTATTTTTTCTATTTTTTTTGGTATTTTTATCCTATAATAAAAAGTGTAATAAAGCTAAAATAATAGTAGGTTAAAACCCCCAAAATATTTACATAAAAGAAGTGATAAAAAATTAAATGTTGCCAAAATTAGGTGTTCACAGCCACTACTAGGCAGCCTATCATTGAGATCTGGCCAGATCACCTGTGGAGGAAAGTACATGCAAAGGAGTATTCTATTGTTGACCATCTGAACAAAGTCCCTGCTTAGATATCTATCTTGTCACAATTGCAGAATTCAGAGGCATACAAGAACGCTTTGATAAAAGTGCTGAGCGAGGCTTATGTACCCAATAACATCACTGGCGGAGAAATGACCAACATGGTAGGGCAAGTATTGGAGAATCATAAGATTATCTTCCACGAAGATGAACTACCACCTGAAGGGCTGAATCAAAATCGGGAATTGCACATTACAGTGCAATTTGAAGACAAATTCATTGCCAAGGTCTTGGTTGATGGAGGTTCAAGCCAAAATATTTGTCCATTGGACACTCTGAAAAGGTTGGACAAAGGTTTCCATGAAATATGGGTAGGAAGCATGAACGTGAAAGCTTTCGATGGGTCCCAAAGTGCCATGATCGGGGAAATCAACCTTTGCTTACAGATGGGGCCAACTTGGTTCGATGTTGAATTTCAGGTACTCGACATACCAGCCTCATATAACCTTCTGTTGGGCCGACCATGGATCCATGCCGCTGGAGCCGTGCCTTCCATACTACATCAAGCCGTGAAATTTGAATGGAACCGTCAGGAGGTAATCATTCACGGAGATGGAAGTAACCCCATTTACACTAGTCAAACCATCCTGGCCATTGGACATAGAAGAAGGCTTAGAGGGGAAACCTATCATCATATTTAACGGGTCAACGCCGTCGAGAAGGATAAATGGTGGAGTGGTAAAATAGAAAGCATATTGGCATGGTCTGGATATGAACCTGGCAAAGGGTTGGGAAAGAACCTTCAAGGTATCACTAAACTGATACAACTGAAAAATCATGGTACCACCTTTGGGCTCGGATACCAGTACACATGGAAAGAGTACAAGGATTGGTCGCCTCCATGGTGTGGACCATATTAACCTTTTGAGCAGCCAGTGCCATGTTTGGAACAAGATTTTCACTAGGCTGATACGATGTGGGGAACCACAGAAGAAGAAGCACTAACTGGGATGAAGAATTTGTTCTTGGAGGATGAAGACATGGATTGCAACGCCATAATTGAGGAGGAGGAGGAAGAAGGCCTCACTATTCAGACCGTGAAGAAGGGAGCTGTTCTCAGGAACTAGACCGCCACACCATCCCGAGCCTGCCGAGTCCCTGGGTGGCCTGTCAGGTTTTTACTTCTATATCCGTTCTAGGCATTTAAGATTTCCAGTAATTTTTTTAAGATTTACTTGTTTTAAAATAAATGCTCGATTCATCGAGCCAAATTTTGTCTGAACAATTTTCTCAGTTTTAATCAAATGCATTTGTTCTTTATCATTATTCATTACTATTACTATACTTTTTTCCTTCTATAGTATTATTATTACTTTTGCTGATGAACCAGTGACTATGACATGTAATGAGGCAACGCAACATGAGAATAGTGATTCAGATGAAGAAGATGAGATACCCGAGGAAATTGTTAGGGAGGTTGAAAATTTTGAGAATAAGCCTAAGTCCAATCTGGACGAGACTGAGGCAGTAAATTTGGGAGATGCCAAGATTGTCAAGGAGACTCGCATCAATATTTACTTGTCATCGACAGAGAAGGAAGAGTACATTCGATTCCTAAAAGAGTACGAGGACATTTTTGTGTGGTCATATGATGACATAAACGATTTGAGCATGTCCATAGTGGCTCACAAGCTGCCTATTAATCCCATGTGTCAACCAGTCAAGCAGAAAATCAGAAAGTTCAAACCAGACATGAGCCTGAAAATCAAGGAGGAAGTTACCAAGCAGATCAAAGCTAAAGTTCTCAGGGTGGTTGAGTACCCAACCTGGTTAGCTAACATTGTGCCAGTTCTGAAGAAGGATGGGAAGGTCAGAATATGTGTTGACTATCAGGATTTAAACAGAGCAAGTCCCAAGGACGACTTCCCACTGCCAAATATACACATCCTGATCGATAATTACGCCAAGCATGAACTCCAATCCTTTGTAGATTGCTTCGCGGGTTGTCACTAGATTTGGATGGATGAACAAGATGCAGAGAAGATAGCTTTCATCACACCGTGGGGTGTATACTGTTACAATATGATGTCATTCGGTCAGAAGAATGCTGGGGATACTTACATGAGAGCCATGACAACTATCTTTCATGATATAATACACAAGGAAATAAAGGTGTATGTGGACGACGTAATTATTAAATCCAAAAGAGCCACAGATCACATAGAGGACTTGAGAAAATTCTTTGACAGATTAAGGAGGTACAACTTGAAACTGAACCCCGCAAAGTGTGCCTTCAGGGTTCCCGTAGGAAAGTTATTGGGATTCATCGTCAGCCGTCGACGGATCGAGTTAGATCCATCCAAAGTCTGGGCTATTCAGGAGTTACCACCGCCAAAGAGCAAAAAGGATGTGATGAGCTTCCTAGGACTTCTCAACTATATCAGCCACTTCATAGCATAGTCCACAGTCATATGTGAACCCATCTTCAAGATGCTGAGGAAAGATGCTGAAACAAGCTGGACAAAGGATTGTCAAAAAGCTTTTGACAAGATCACGGAGTACTTGTACACACCACCAATTCTGGTCCCATCAGAACCAGGACAACCTTTGCTACTCTATATATCTATATTAGATGGAGCCTTCAGATGTGTTTTGGGATAACATGACGAGACATGAAGGAAGGAGCAGGCTATATACTACTTGAGTAAGAAGTTCACACCTTATGCAGCACTGTATTCTCTGCTTGAGCGCACTTGCTGTGCTTTGACCTGGACAACTCAAAAATTGAGGCATTACTTTTGTGGCTACACTACATACCTCATATCCAAGATGGATCCTCTGAAGTACATATTTTAGAAATCCATGCCTATTGGGAAGTTGGCTAAATGGAAGGTATTATTAAGTGAGTTCAATGTCATCTATGTAACTCAAAAGGCGGTCAAAGGACAAGCATTGGCAGATCATCTTGCTGAATATCCGATGGGAGGAGAATACGAACCCTTGAAAACGTATTTTCCTGATGAAGAAGTATCATTCGTAGGATAGGACATTACCGAAGCATATCATGGTTGGAGAATGTTCTTTGATGGAGCTGCAAATTTCAAAGGAGTATGCATTGGAGCAGTTTTGGTATCAGAAATGGGTCAGCATTATCCGGTGTTTGCTAAACTCAGATTTCCCTGCACCAACAACATGGCAGAGTATGAAGACTGCATACTAGGACTCAATATGGCAGTCGACATGAACATTTAGGAGCTTCTACTGATTGGTGATTCAGATTTGCTCGTGCACCGGGTACAAGGAGAGTGGGCCACCAAGAATTCCAAGATATTGACATATCTGCACCATGTGAAGAATTGAGAAAGAGGTTTACGAAGATAGACTTCCGACATGTGCCCAGAATTTAGAATGAGTTTGCTGACGCATTGGCCACCTTGTCATCTATGATAAAACATCCAGATAAGAATTATATTGATCCCATTCCAGTGAAGATCTATAATCATCTGGCATATTGTGCTCATGTTGAAGAAGAAACGGATGGAAAGCCTTGGTTCTATGATATCAAGGAATACTTATCAAAAGGAGAATACCCGGAGCATGCAAATCACACTCAGAAACACACACTCCGGAGGTTGTCAAATCACTTCTTCCACAGCGGAGGGAACTTGTACAGAGGAACTCTTGATTTGGGTTTACTAAGGTGTATCGATGCAAAGGAAGCTTCTAAGCTACTTGAGGATGTGCATGCTGGGACCTATGGCCCATACATGAATGGTTTCGTCTTGGCTAAACAAATACTCAGGGCGGGTTACTTTTGGATGACCATGGAGATGGATTGCATTCAGTATGTCCGCAAATGCTTTCAATGTCGAGTGCATGCCGATATGATAAAAGTGCCGCCAAATGAGCTCAATGCAACAACCTCACCTTGGCCATTCACCGCCTAGGTAATGGATGCTATTGATCTGAGCCCACTACTGCATCTTATAGAGCCATAATAAAGAAAGTCATCATAGATTTTGTCAAGGATCATATTGTTTGCCAATTCGGAGTTCCCGAATCCATTATTACTGGTAATGACGCCAATCTCAATAGCGACCTGATGAAAGCTATGTGTGAAACTTTCAAAATCAAGCACAAGAATTCCACAGCCTACAGACCTCAGTTGAATGGATCCGTAGAAGCCGCCAACAAAAACATCAAGAAGATACTAAGAAAAATGGTATAGAACCACAAACAATAGCATGAGAAGTTACCTTTTGCTTTATTGGGATACTGCACCACGATTCGCACATCAACTGGGGCAACTCCCTACATGCTGGTTTATGGTACCGAGGTTGTCATCCCAGCCGAGGTGAAGATTCCTTCTTTAAGAATCATACAGGAAGTTGAACTTAGCAACGCAGAGTGGATAAGAAATCACTACGAACAATTGGCCCGTTATCAATGGAAAGAGGATGAACGCAGTATGTTACGGCCAACTTTAACAAAACAGAATGTCTAGAGCTTTCAACAAAAGGGTCTAACCAAGACAGTTCGCACCAGGACAGCTGGAATTGAAGAAAATCTTCCCATATCAAGATAAAGCACTCATACTTGCAGAAATGGACGGAGAAGTCTGGCCAAAACCAATCAATTCAGACGCAGTCAAGAGATACTATACCTAAATTACTTTACATTTCTCTTCTGATATAATTGAACTACACTTGACCTGATTCCCGTTTAAGAGGGGATACATAGGCAGCCTTATGGGTTCAGTCATATCATAATAAAATTTCCATTTTCCCCCAAGCTCATAAACTGGGGCAGAATTTTGAGGAGGACCCTCAAAATTCCAAAGCAAGTCCAGCCAATGCTATCGCATGCCGGAAAGTCAGTAATCAGTTAAGAAAGTGGGGCTGAATTTTGAAGAAGATTCAGCAAGGTCTATTATCCACAAACAATCAAAAGATCATCCCCCAAACTGGGGCAGAATTTTGAGGGAGACCTCAAAATTCTAATGTGAGATTGCTGCAATGCGTGTTATAGTCACTAGTTCATCTAAATCACTTAATGTATCAATATATTTCTAAAATAACTCTATTTTTATCAATAATTGCATATTTTTCGAAAAACTCTATTTCCATAACAATCAGGTGTTACCTAGGGGGACTCGAAAGGGCTTTCAGAACGGAGCAAAGCAAGGCCGGCAGACGAAGCACGAACCAACCTCCCCCTCACAAAATGTATAATTTTTTCTTTGAACGCAGGCACATCTGACGTAGAAATAGTGTACGCAAATATATACACGTAACAAGATCACTACCTATCAGGCCATTAGATACTGAATATATCTCCAACTAAGAAATATACTACTTTTATTTGCTGCTCTCCATTTGCATGAGGCTAATCCTTGCCTCCATATTTGCATGAGGCTAATCCCTGCCTCCCTATCTGCATGAGGCTAATCCCTGCCTCCATACTTACATGAGGCTAATCCTTGCCTCCCTATTTGCATGAGGCTAATCCTTGGATACATACCTACATGAGGCTAACCCCTACCTCTATATCTGCATGAGGCTAATCCTTGCCTCCGTATCTGCATGAGGCTAATCCCTGCCTCCATATCTGCATGAGGCTAATCCTTGTCTCTCTATCTGCATGAGGCTAATCCCTGCCTCCCTATTTGCATGAGGCTAATCCCTGCCTCCCAATTTTCATGAGGCTAATACCTGCCTCCACACCTGCATGAAGCTAATACCTGCCTCCATACTTGCATGAGGCTAATCCCTTCCTCCCTATTTGCATGAGGCTAATCCCTACGTCCCTATTTGCATGAGGCTAATCCCTACGTCCCTATTTGCATGAGGCTAATCCTTGCCTCCCTAATTGCATGAGGCTAATACCTGCCTCCCTGATTGCATGAGGCTAATCCTTGCCTCCGCATTCACATGGGACTAAGCACTGTCTCTTTTCGCACAAATATTTCTCTATTTCTAGCACTATATATTTGCTTTTCGGTCGGGCTAAGCTCTGCCCTCCATTTCACAATACTAAGCCTTGTCTTGTTAACATCAAATTATTACATCTCATGGGCTGAAATATTTCCAATCTTTCCAAAGGCGTCATAGTCTAAAAGGCATCATCCTCATAGCCGGAAGACACCATTCCATGGCCTAAGGATCTCTCAAATTTGCATATCATTATTCAAAGGCTTCATGGTTCAGAGGCACCATTTTCATGGCTCGAGAACATCATTTCATGGCATAGGAATCCCTCACTAAACAGTTCATGGCCCAGGACGTCATCTTTAACCGTCCAAAGACAACCTTCATGGTCCGAAGAGAATCTGCATCATGTTTAAATTTTCGCAAATACATGTTTGTAGCATATTTTATCTGCAGGTAACCAGTAAGCAACTGTTATACTAGCAGGAGCGATCTCTCTCCAGTTCCTTCAACTGTCCCGAGCCTTAACCGCTCACCATAGCCGCTTCCGCATCGGGTATCCGTTCTTGCAATAATTTATCGGCATATTCCGCAGATGAATCCAGAACTACACATGGACTGATTCCTGTAAAACTAGGGATATGTAGGCAACTCGAAGACTGGAGTCTGGCCTCTTCTTTCAAAGCATCCCGTCCGGTCAAAATTGGCCATCATTTCTTTACCAGAAAACTCTTTCATCCTTCCCGGGTAAAGATGGGCAGTTGTTGATACCCAATTTTTTCCGATATATTTTTAATATACATATATAATTTCAAAATGACACATATATGCATATATAAGCATGCACAAGGTTTTTATAATTTTTCTATATTTTTAAAGGCTTCAAATTAACTTATTTCTTCACCTTCTACTTATAAAATTTCCAATAACTATCCGTCAAATTATTGTTATGGTAATTTAGCCATCTAAATCCTATATTTATGCCAAAATATTGCTTAAGTATTTTTGTGCATTTTTTATAATTGCATTTATATTTTTAAAGCCAATTTGCATATAATTGCAATATTAGCCCTATCAATGTAAAATTATATTTATATGCATAAAATGATCTTCTATATTTTTAAAATGTTAAATATCTATTTTAAATCATTTTAGTGCATGAAATTAGTTTTTCAGAAATCATTCATTATTTATTATAAATTATATAGGGTTAAATTGGCTATTTAAAACTTAGCCAAATTGTGTTTCAGTTTTAGCCTAAATTCAACCCAATACCCCAGCCCAATTCCTAATTGAATTACCCGACCCAGACCCCAAACAAATCCTACCCAATCCAAAACCCATCAGATCATGGCCGTTGATCTAAAGGATCAACGACCCGTATTGGTTCTTTCCTTTTTAATTCCAAACGACCCCCTAACCCTAATCATTTTCTATACACCACCGCCCTAAAATCCTTTATTCTCTCAAAACACTCTCAACCTAACCCTAATCTTCAAAGTCCGACCTCCCATCTCCGGCCATCTCCGGTGACCTCTCATCGTCTCTTAAGCCTCCAATGGCTTCTCTCATGCCATTCTTGCCTTCTCTAAGTCCCTCAAGGGCACAGGGCCATGCCGACTTGCGTCTAGGGTTCATCTCCTTCCTGTACCTAGCTATTCCGGTGTGATTTCAAGCGAAATCATTCTATATTTGCTACGATCTTTGGGATTCTAGACAGGTTTCTTCATCTCTATGTGGATTCTTCCGAAACCCTAATTTCTTTTCTATACCTCATAGGTCTGTACATATCTAGGAGGATTTGAGTTTGTTTTTGGAATGTTTTACACTGTCCTTGAGGTTATTTACAAGAATCATGTGGTTTCAAGTGTTTTTCATCTTTTTCTAAAACTAGGGTTTTTAGAACTTCCTTTTTAAAACCTCGTTTAACTGATTCTTTATGTTTAAACTTCTATTTCTTAAATATTTTGATTGATTCTATTAGATTACTACATCTTTAACTCGTCTATGTTGAAAGCTCTAATTTTTTAGGGTTCTTCGTTTGGTTCTGTGTATCAGTATGACTGACCGGTTCTCGTTTTTGAGATTCTGTGATTTCTCGTGACTATCTTGCATTGATATGTTTCCACTAATTTTATTAGCCTAAATTTACACTGATTCTGTATGCTTATGTTCATCTTGACTGTTCAAGACTTGCCTTTTTCTCATTTAATCAGTATTGTTTAACTTTCATGTTTGCCAGAGTTGTATGTTGATTCTTGACTATCCATGTCTTACTTTATTTATATGTTAAACTCTGACTCATGACTTTCTCCTTGATTGATTTTGAATTCCCTGTTTCTTGGTCTGATTTGAACACTTTCCTTTAAACCTTCAATTCCTACCTTTCTATTTAATTTGATTGATTCTCTTACCTTGGCTGCATTGGTACTTGATTCTTACTGACTATCTCCTTAATTAGAGATTTTTTTGAACCTAGCCCTAATTTTTTACTCTATACCTACTATGTTTGAATTATTTCCTTGTCTACACATTGATTTCTTTCCTTATTTGTCACTTGTTCTTACCGTTTGAACTGATTCCCTTAAGTTAAGGGAGTACTTGTACTAATTTTGCTCTAATTGGTTCTGAGTTCCATAATTACTATACAATTGTGATTCATGCCTTATTTTACATAGTTTTGAACTACTATATATTGTCTCTCTCATTAACAGTCAACACACAGACATTAGTTCAATAACTCTCTCTTACACTTTAAAGCTCTCTACTCTTTCTTGTTACTTGCTACTTTTACTAAACTAGCCGATTGTAAGCCAAGGCTAGTTATTGCACTACACCTACTCTACACTCTGTGTTTGCTCTCCTTAACTGGTATGTCCTAATTCAATTTCAAGTCAAAAACCCTATGTGTTCTGTTACTATTTTAGTTCATTGATTTCCAGTCTTGTTCCTGCTTGCTATTTGGCTATTCAACATAACTAGCATGTCTAAATTATTGTTTCACCTAGCATGCCTAAACTACACTACTTAATCACTAGCATGTATGAATTCTGTACTATTTAACTTGTAATTAGTATGTCTAAGGACCTGCCTATTGCTTTATCTAGCATGCCTCAACCTGAGTTGTCCTATGTTTGTCAGCATGTTTTAATCAATCTATTTACTTAGACTTCGGTTTAATCTGTTATGTTAAGTTTTCTAATATCTCTAAATAACTCTGTTTCTATGTTTAATTTGGCCAGTGTAGTATGTTTCCACATGGTTGTTCTGTGATTCATGCTCTGTATTTATTTCCAAGTTATATGACTAATTCCTTAATCCTATAAAACTCTAGAAAAGATTCTGTGCTCATGTTGTTATGTGCTTCACTATGACATTGATGTGTTCTGTATGTCCCCAATTCCCACTACCCTTGTGTGAATTCTGTTGTTAAGTGATGCTGGACCTGTTTGTTCTGTAGCCAGCCTGTTTGCTTGCTGATTTTTTGTAAAAATGTTTACATTGTTTTCAAATTGTTTTACTACTAATCAGTCCTTATTTTCAGAAAACGTCTTTACTTATTGAATCAATCCAGTACTGTTTTCTTGTCAAAACCTTTTCAAAACTATGTCAAGCACTCTCACTTTGCTCCTAAGTCCCTAGGTTCTGCCCTCTCCAGTGTGTGTACTACTTTGGGATCCTTCTGAGATCCCTCTGAACTCTGGCACACTGAGGCTGGCCCTTCCACACTGCACTTACCCAATCCCTATTATGGAAAGTCTAGGTGTGAGCACTGCCCGGGATCCTTGAGATCCTTAAGGAACTCTGACGCACCTAGATAATGACATTATCTTTGGAATTTGGCATTTGAAGCTAATGGAGGCTTGGGAAAATCATTTAGGCCTATGTTAGGCTCCCTATAGTGTAACTTCTTCTTTTATTTTATATATTTTGTAATTGATTCATCTGGTTTGTAATAATTATTTGTAAACGAAGATTGGGATGATTAGTGAAAAGGGGTGGGTAGTTATATATCTGTGGGTTAGTATGGGTAGAAACCATGCCTACAGGATTTTATATTTGTTGTGTTTGCCTTACCATGCTAGAAATCATGCCTATAGGTTTTAAGTGGTTCCAATAATAGAAATCATTTGTATAGGTTTAAAAATCAACTTCATGAGTAGATACCATACTTATAGAATGTGATCAGGTTCAGTTTTTGTTACAACGGGTATTTACAATTGTTTTCATTAGATATCATGCCTATAAGTTTCTAACATCAGTTCTTAACAATTCAATATCATGCCTATAGGAATTAAAAATCGGAAAATTCTGCCTATAGAATAAAAATCAATAAGTCAGTTCAATTTATGTTAGTTTACTTCGAAATTGGCCTAATCAATGGTTTGTTTTCCTTGAATGAATTCTTTCAAATACTGCCTTCACTATCGCTAGACAGCATGCCTATAGGAACTCAAGAGTCCGTTTTAAAAATTGTTCACTGCTTTACTATATCGACGTAGTTATCATGCTCTTAGGACATCACTGTTCTGCGTTTAGGTAAGCTTATAGGGCGATTTTAAATTCTGCAACTTTGAAACTGTTTCTGCTGTTCAGATTTAACAGGCTTAAAATAAGTAGGCAAACTGATAGGGCCATTGCTTCTGAGTTTATAAAATAAACTACCTATCTTCTATGTTTTGATATTCACTTAGACATCATGCCTTAGGATCTTGTTTAATAATATTACCCTTATTTGTGTTTGAGTCGTGTTGTTACATGCCTTATCTGTGGAGGTAAAACTGAGCCTCTTATTTGCTCCTTTCTAAGAGTCCTATGTGTTCTTGCTTGTTGCCTTATTATTTTCTCCTTTAAACCTCAGGGGTCTGTCTAGAACTGCCTATAGGTAGAGGTCCTAATTTCCTCCAGGACCATTAAGAAAGGACGGGTAACAACACGCATAGGGGTCATTAAATAACACTCGCTTTAACAACCACTAAAGGGTGGGAATGGGTAGATATGAATATGATGACTACGTGTTAATACCACGTGTAGCCCCTCGTTGAGGAGTGTTTACTGAGCATTGCGTGGGGTGATCCTATAGGCTAACCAACCTAGGACCCCTCCTTTCCAAACTCCTTTTGCTTAAAACTTTCTTTTTATGTATACAACTTGCTCAAATCCCTTGTCTTATTATCAGAGTCATACAATGTACAACATGCTTTCTTTGCAATTAATTATTTCAACTACTTATTTTTTAAAGGACTAATTCATAAATATATGTTCGGACGGGACCCACAGTTGTGGACTGAGATGGGTGACTAACACCTTCTCCTCAAGGTTATTTTGAGCCCTTACCCTAAATCTCTGGTAATGCAAACCAATCAAAGAGTTAATCGCTCTAGGTGCCCTAACGCACCATAATCCGTTAGGTGGTGACTCCTCAAAATACTGAATTCCCAAAAGGAAATGAGTTATTACCCCCATAAATGTCAAAAACACGGACCTCTCTTCCCCGCAAAAAGAGGACAGAAAAAAGGGGGTGCGACAGCAGAAGTGGCCCAGGCATCGCATCTACGCAAAGGAGATCGCAAGTGCAAAAGTTGATGTTTAATGAATTGTCGCAGATGTAACTTTAGTTCCGCAGAAGCGGGATCGCAGGTGCGGTCACATGGCCGCAAAAGTGGATTTGCTCGGCAGAACATATAAATAGATGCCTTCGCGAATTTGAGTTATTTTTCATCTTTTTTCAAACGGGAAAAAGCTTTGGGGAGCATTTTCATGGGAAACTTTCAGAGGGATTCATTAAGGTAAGATCTTTGGTCCTTAAGCTCGTTATTGTGGTGATTTTTATCATTGTAAGCATGAAATTTGAAGGAAAATCAGTAGTAAATAGAGTGTTAGGGCTTGGTTAATTGGAGAGCTTTGAGTGGTGATTTGAGGGAGCATTTGAGGTTCGATTTTGGTACTTTTGGTATGACTGAACTCGTGAGAGTGTGAGGATTCTGAATTTGTAAATTTTTGCCGATTCTGAGACATGGTCCCGGGGGCATTTTGGTCATTTTTCCTAATTTTGCGTATTGGATTAGAATTAATTAGTGGATTCAGTTACTTGAAGTTATATTTATATTATGCAATTGATTTAAATAGATTTGGGACATTTGGAGTCAAGTACTCATGGCAAGAGCGTGGTTTCGGGTTGATTTTGAACCAGTTCGAGATAAGCTACTTGCCTAACCTTGTGGGGGGGGGGAACTCCCCTTAGGATTTGGTATTGTTGATATCTGAAATACTTTTTACGTGAGGTGACGAATGCGTACTTGTGCTAATTTTTGAAAATCCTATTTTCATTAATCAACTATAATTGTGTTTCTTGTCCTGTTTATACTACTTGCAATTTAAGCCTACTGTTAGCTTAGGAAAACATGTCTAATTGACTTAATTGCTTTATTTTCTCAAACTGCCTTATTTGGATTCTGTGCAGCATGCTAGGTTAGAAATACCTATTTTACCTTGGTATGCAATTTGGACTGAATTGAATATTCTTCATATTGCTGTTGTGTGTTTACTTTGGGACTATGGGATGGTATCCTGGGAGATCCCCCTGCATGTTTACTTTGGGACTATGGATTGGTATTTCAGGAAATCCCCCTGCACTTTTATATTGGAACTACGAGACTGCACCTGGTAGATTCCCCCAATACTAGATATTTATATTTGGGACTACGTATCGGTATTCCGAGAGATTCCCACGCACTATGAGTTGGACTACGGGACAACACCCAGGAGATCCACTGGATATTTATATTTGGGATTATAGGACGGTATAATAGGAGATCCCTAGTTGTTTCCTCTGTGTTGAGCTGTATTCTTTCTGTGATTATTTTGTCTCTGTTGTAGTTGTTGTTGTTCTTACTATTTTGTGTTACTTCCTACTGTCTGCACTTAATTATACTGTCTTATTCTATATTGTTATACCTTGTTTTTCATCTAAACTTAGTAGGGCCATGACTTTCCTCGTCACTACCCGACCGAGGTTAGGCTTGGCACTTACTGAGTACCGCTGTGGTGTACTCATGCCCTTTCTGCGCATGTCTTTCATGTGCAGATCCAGGTACTTCAACTCAGCCCTACTACCCTTGAGGCGAGGTGATTCTCCAAAGACTTTGAGGTATATCTGCCATGTCCGCGGACCGAAGAGTCCCTTTCCATTCTCTCTCATAGTATTATCCCTTCTATATTTCCTTTTATTTATACATTCTGGAGTTAGACACTTATAGTCATTCAAAAGCTTGTGATTTCATGAGATTTCGGGTTTTGGGAAATGTAGTTTTAGTTTGAGCTATTGTATTAGTATATGCCAAGCGGCATCTTAAATGCTTCTATTTTTGCTTATCTTCAGTTTTATTATTTTTTCCGCATTTTATTCTTTTTCCATAATTGTTAGGATTACCTAGTTGTTAAGACTAGGTGTCGTCACGACAGTTCACGTAGGGAAAACTTGGGTCGTGACAAGTTGGTATCAGAACTCTAGGTTCATAGGAGTCATGAATCACAAGCCGGTTTATTAGAGTCTAGCGGATCGGTACGTAGACGTCTGTACTTATCTACATGAGGCTATGTAACTGTTATGAAAATTCCACTTCATTTGATTTCCTTATTGTGCGAGATTTTAATATCACAATTCTAAACTTTTGTCTTCTATTCTCTCCCAGATAGTGAGGACACGTGCTACCAGAGATGATCAGGCACTTGCGCCCCCTACTAAAGCCGTCAAAGATTGGGGCCGGGGTAGAGGCCGAGGACGCACACGTGGTGCAACCAGAGAACCCACGCGAGCTGCCATCGAGGTTCCACCAGCAGTTCCAACCAGAGTCCAAGAACCTAATATGCATACTACTACTACTACTCCAGCTTTCCAGGAGACTTTTGCACAGTTCTTGAGCATGTACACTACTCTGGCTCTGGCAGGGTTGCTTCCCCTTGCTACAGCTACATCTCAGGCTAGGGGAGGAGCACAAACTCCCGCCGCCCGCACTTCTAAGCAGCGAGTGCATGTTAATCAGGTCCCAGATATTATTCCTGTACAGCCTGCAGTCCCAGATCAGTCCGAGGACAGGGCAACGACTTCCGAGGATGAGCAGTTGAGGCTTGAGAGGTTCAAGAAGTACAAGCCTCCCATATTAAGTGGTCTAGCATCAGATGATGCTCTGGGATTTATGCATGAGTGCCACTGTATTCTTTGTACCATGGTTATATCAGGATCGAGCAGGGTTTCCTTCAGTACCTTCCAGCTTCGAGGAGCCGCCTATGAGTGGTGGCATACTTATGAGTTAGACAGTTCGGATGAGGCAGCTTCCCTAACTTGGACTCAGTTTTCAGATATGTTCCTAAGAGAGTATGTTCCTCAGAGCCACAGGGACACATGGCGCACAGAGTTTGAGCATTTGTGCTAGGGTACTATGACTGTCTCGGAGTATGCTGTCCATTACACTAGTTGGATAGACATGTATCGACCTTAGTTTCTACTGTTCGCGAGAGGGTTCACCGATTTATTGAGGGGCTTATTCCCAGCATCAGGTCTAGCATGGCTCATGAGTTGAAGATGGATATTTCTCATCATCAGGTGGTGAGCATTGCTAGGAGAGTAGAGGGTATGCATGCTAGGGATAGAGAGGAGTGGGAGGCCAAGAGGTCTCGAGAGTCAGGCCATTATTCTGGTGCCCATGCTCCAACTGCAGTTCGTCATGGTAAGGGTTATATAAGTCGCCCCGTTCATTCAACTCTTTCAGCAGCCAATGGTATTCCAGCTCCTCCTAGGCCTAAGGAGCCTTATTATGCACCTCTAGTATCTAGTGCGCCTCCTGCGCGGGGTGTTTTTAGTGGTCAATCCAACAGACCAAGCCCGATCCACTCACAACCACCACATCTTCCTAGAGCTTGTTTTGAGAGTGGTAACACACGCCATATAGTGAGAGATTTCCCCGGACTTAGGAGGGGTGCACCTCCATAGACTTCTCAGCCACAGTGTGCCCCACAGAGTTCTCAGGCTATGGTTACAACTCCAGTTGCTACCCCACCTGCTCAGCCAGCTAGAGGTGGAGGTCGGGGAGGTAGAGGTCTCCCTAGAGAGGGAGGCCAGGCCAGATATTATGCCCTTCCTGCCCATACCAAGGTTGTCGCCTCCGATTCTATCATCACAGGTATTGTCTTGGTTTGTCATAGAGATGAATTGGTTTTATTCGATCCAGGATCCACTTATTCTTATGTGTCTTCTTATTTTTCCCCGCATTTGGGTGTATCTCGGGATTCTTTGAGTTCCCATGTTTATGTTTCTACTCCTGTTGGAGATTTTCTTGTTGTGGACCGCGTTTATCAGTCGTGTGTGGTTGCTCTTAGTGGTTTTGAGACCAGAGCAGATTTATTATTTCTCGGCATGGTAAATTTTGATGTTATCTTGGGCATGGACTGGTTATCACCCCAATATGCTATTCTTGATTGTCACGCCAAAACCGTGACGCTAGCTATGACAGGTGTACCGCGAGTAGAGTGGAGGGGTACCTTAGATCATACTTCTAGCAGAGTTATTTCATTCCTTAAGGCTCAGCGTATGGTTGAGAAGGGGTGTGACGCGTATCTAGCTTATGTGAGAGATGTCAGCATTGATACCCCTATAGTTGATTCAGTTTCAGTAGTACAGGAATTTTCTGATATGTTTCCAGATGACCTTACATTCATGCCGTTTGATAGAGATATTGATTTTGGCATTGATCTATTGTCGGGCACTCAGCCCATTTCTATTCCTCTATATCATATGGCTCCTCCTGAGTTGAAGGAATTAAAGGATTAGTTACATGAATTGCTTGATAAGGGTTTTATTCGGCCCAGCGTATCACCTTGGGGTGCTCCTGTCTTGTTTGTGAAGAAAAAGGATGGTTCTATGCGTATGTGCATTATTATCGCCAGTTGAACAAAGTTACAATGAAGAACCAGTATCCTTTGCCTCGTATTGATGATTTGTTTGACCAGTTATAGGGTGCACGAGTGTTTTCTAAGATTGACTTGCGTTCATGTTACCATTAGTTGAAGATTCGGGAGCCAAATATCCCGAAGTCTTCTTTCAGGACTCGGTATGGTCATTAGGAGTTCCTTGTTATGTCATTTGGGTTGACCAATGCCCCAGTAGCCTTCATGCATTTGATGCACAGTGTGTTCCGGCCATATCTTGACTCATTATTCATTGTCTTTATTGATAATATTCTGGTGTATTCCTGGAGTCGGGAAGATCATGAGCAGCACCTGAGGATCGTGCTTCAGACTTTGGGGGAAAAGAAGTTATATGCAAAGTTCTCGAAAGGTTAGTTTTGGCTGGACTCCGTGGCATTCTTAGGCCATGTGGTATCGAGTGAGGGTATTTAGGTGGATCCGAAGAAAGTGGAAGCAGTGCAGAGATGGCCCAGACCATCCTCGTCTATAGAGATCCGCAGTTTTCTTGGCTTGACGGGTTATTACCATTGATTCGTTGAGGGGTTTTCATCTATTGCAGCCCCTATGACCAGGCTAACACAGAAGGTGCTCCATTCCAGTGGACAGAAGAGTGTGAGGCGATCTTTCAAAAGCTCAAGACAGCTTTGACTACAGCCCCAGTTTTGATATTGCCTATGGGTTCAGGGTCTTATACTGTCTATTATGATGCCTCAAGGATTGGCCTTGGAGCGGTGTTGATGCAGGACGGTAGGGTGATTGCCTACGCATCCAGACAGTTGAAGGTACATGAGAAAAATTATCCTGTCCATGATCTCGAATTAGCTGCTATTGTTCATGCCTTGAAGACCTGACATCATTATTTGTACGGTGTGCCTTGTGAGATTTATACTGATCACCCAAGTTTGCAGCATCTGTTCAAGCAGAAGGAACTTAATTTGCGCCAGAGGAGATGGTTAGAGCTACTGAAGGACTATGATATCACTATTTTGTATCTCTCAGGCAAGGTCAATATGGTAGCCGATGCCTTGAGTCACCGGGCGGAGAGTTTAGGGAGTTTAGCTTATTTACCAGCAACGGAGAGGCCCATGGAGATGGATGTTTAGGCTTTAGCCATCCAGTTTGTGATATTGGATCTTTCGAAGCCTAGTCGGATTCTAGCTTGCGTGATTTCTTGGTTTTCCTTATTTGATCGTATCCGGGAGCGTTAGTTTGATGACCCTCATTTGCTTGTCCTCAAGGACAAGGTTCTGCATGGCGATGTCGGAGATGTAACTATTGGTGATAATGGGGTATTGAGGATACAGGGTCGGATTTGTGTACCCAATGTTGATGGGCTTCGGGAGTTGATTCTAGAGGAGGCCCATAGTTTGCGGTATTCCATTCATCCGGGTGCCACGAAGATGTACCAGTATCTGAAGCAGCACTATTGATGGAGGAGGATGAAGAAAGATATAGTTGGGTTTGTAACTTGGTGCCTCAATTGTCAGCAGGTGAAGTATCAGCACCAGAGACCGGGTGGGTTGTTTCAGCAGATGGAGATTCCGGAGTGGAAGTGGGAGAGGATCACCATGGACTTCGTAGTTGGACTCCCAGGGACTTTGAGAAAGTTCGCTTCCATTTGGCTGATTGTGGATCAGCTGACCAAGTCCGCACACTTCATTCCTGTGTGTACTACCTATTCTTCAGAGCGACTGGCAGAGATTTATATTCGAGAGATTGTTCGTCTACATGGTATTCCAGTTTCCATCATTTCAGATAGAGGTACTCAGTTCACATCACGGTTCTGGAGGGTCGTACAACGATTTGGGTACTCGGGTGGAGTTGAGTACACATTTCACCCTCAGACGGATGGGCAGTCCGAGTGTACTATTCAGATTCTTGAGGATATGCTCTGTGCGTGTGTGATTGAGTTTGGAGGGTCATGGTATCAATTCTTGCCATTGACAGAGTTTTCTTACAACAACAACTATCAGTCCAGCATTCAGATGACATCGTATCAGGCTTTATATGGTAGGCAGTATAGATCCCCGGTTGGTTGGTTTGAGCCGGGTGAGGCTAGATTATTGGGCACAGACTTGGTTCAGGATGCTTTGGAGAAGGTTAATGTAATTCAAGATAGACTCGGTACAGCCCAGTCCAGACATAAGAGTTATGTGGACCGGAAGGTTCGTGATGTTTCCTATATGGTTGGAGAGTGGGTTCTGCTTCAGGTTTCACCTATGAAGGGCGTTATGAGATTTGGAAAGAAAGGGAAATTGAGTTCGAGGTTTATTGGTCCTTTTGAGATATTGAGGTGCATCGTGGAGGTTGCTTATAAGCTTGCCTTACCTCCCAGCTTGGTAGGAGTTCATCCAGTATTTCATGTTTCGATGCACCGAAGGTATCATAGTGATCCATCGCACGTGTTGGATTTCAGTTTAGTCCAGTTAGACATGGATCTATATTATGTTGAGGAGCCAGTGGCGATATTGGACAGGCAGGTTTGGAAGATGAGGTCAAAGAACATTGCATCAGTAAAGGTTCAGTGGCGGGGTCAGCCGGTCGAGGAGGCGACCTGGGAGATCGAGCAAGATATGCGCAACCGCTACCCTTATTTTTTCACTACTTCAAGTATGTCTCTGTGCTCGTTCGAGGACAAACGAATTATTTTGTGTAGGAGGATGTAATAACACGGCCAGTCGTTTTAAGAATTAACACCCCGATCCCCTATTAACCGCTTCCCCAGTGTTTGTTTCTGCTATTATGAGTGGAGGGGAGGATTTATTTGGGGTTTCGGAGAGTTTGGGACACTTAGTCCCTAAATGAGAGTCTAAGTTTTAGAATTTGGACAGTAGTTCGAGTAGTGTGAAGACGACCATGGAATGGAATTATGTTGGTTCCATTAGCTCCGTTGGGTGATTTCAGGCTTAGGGGCGTGTTCGGATTGTGTTTTGGAGATCCGTAGCTTATTTAGGCTTGAAATGCCGAAAGTTGAATTTTTGAAGTTTTTGGTTCGATAGTGAAATTTTGATCTAAGGGTCGGAATGGAATTTCGGAAGTTGGAGTAGCTCCGTAGTGTTGAATGTGATGTGTTTGCAAAATTTCAGGTCATTCGAATGAGGTTTGATAGACTTTTTTTATCAAAAGCGGAATTTGGAAAATTCTTGGAAACTTAAGCTTGAATCCATGGTTAATTCGATGTTTCGATGTTGTTTTAGGTTTTCCGAGGATTGGTATAAGTTTGGATAGTGGTGTATGACTTGTTCGTGCTTTTAGTTGAGGTCCTGGGGGCCTCGAGATGATTTCGAATGGTTAACGGAAGTTTGGAGTTGGGAATTTGCAGTTGAAGCTGTTGAGTTTGCTGTCATAACTGCTCCTGTGGCTTGGGGATCGCAGGTTCGAACCCACAGATGCGCTTGGAGGACCGCAGGTACGGTCTGATGCATTTTAGGATTGGCCGCAGATGCGGCCCAGGCACCGCAGAAGCGACACCACATCTGAGCAAAGGAGATCACAGGTGAGGAAGTTTCTGTTTAATGAATTGTCGCAGATACAGCTTTAGTTCCGCAGAAGCAGGACCGCAGGTGCGGTCCCATGGCCGCAAAAGCGGATTTTCTGGGCAGAACATATAAATAGATGTCTTCGCAAATTTGAGTTTTTTCATCTCTTTTCAAACGGGAAGAAACTATGGGAAGCATTTTCAAGGGAGACTTTCAGAGGCATTCATTAAGGTAATGTCTTTGGTCCTTAAGCTCGTTATTATGGTGACTTTTATCATTGTTAGCATGAAATTTGAAGGAAAATCAGTGGTAAATTGAGTGTTAGGGCTTGGTTAATTAGAGAGCTTTGAGTGGTGATTTGAGGGACCATTTGAGGTCCGATTTTGGTACTTTTGGTATGACTGAACTCGTGAGAGTGTGAGGATTTCGAATTTGTAAATTTTTCCTGATTCCGAGATGTGGGCCCAGGGGAATTTTGGTCATTTTCCTAATTTCACGTATTAGCTTAGCATTAATTAGTGGAATCAGTTACTTGAAGTTATATTTACATTATGCAATTGATTTGAATAGATTTGGGCCATTTAGAGTCGAGTACTCATGGAAAGAGCGTGGTTTCGGCTTTATTTAGAGTTGTTTCGAGGTAAATGGCTTGCCTATCCTTGGGGGGGGGGGGGGAACTCCCCTTAGGATTTAGCATTGTTGATATCTGAAATGCCTTGTACATGAGGTTATGAGTGCATACTTGGGCTAATTGTTGAAAATCCTGTTTTCATTAATCAACTATAATTGTGTTTCTTGTCCTGTTTATACTACTTGAAACTTAAGCCGACTGTTAGCTTAAGGAAGCATGTCTAATTGAATTAATTGTTTTATTTGCTCAAACTACCTTATTTGGATTCTGTGCAGCATGCTAGGTTAGATATACCTGTTTTACCTTTGTATGAAATTTGGACTGAATTGAATATTTTTTGTGTTGCTGCTGTGTGTTTACTTTGGGACTACGTGACGGTATCCCGGGAGATCTCCCTGCATGTTTATTTTGGGACTACGGATTGGTATTCCGGGAGATCCCTCTACACTTTTATATTAGAACTACGGGACTGCACCCAGTAGATTCCCCCAGTACTGGGTATTTACATTTGGGACTACGAATATATTCTGGGAGATCCCCACGCACTATGAGTTGGACTACGGGAAGACACCCAGGAGATCCGCTGGATATTTATATTTGGGACTACAGGACGGTATCCTGGGAGATGCCCAGTTGTTTCCTCTGTGTTGAGCTGTATTCTTTCTGTGATTATTTTGTCTCTGTTGTAGTTGTTGTTGTTCTTACTATCCTGTGTTACTTCTTACTGTCTGCACTTAATTATACTGTCTTATTCTATACTGTTATACCTTGTTTTTCATCTAAACTCAGTAGGGCCCTGACATTCCTCGTCACTACCCAACCGAGGTTAGGCTTGGCACTTACTAAGTACCGCTGTGGTGTACCCATGCCCTTTCTATGCAAGTCTTTCATGTGCAGATCCAGGTACTTCGACTCAGCCCTACTACCCTTGAGGCGAGGTGATTCTCTAGAGACTTCGAGGTATATCTGTCGCGTCCGCAGACCGAGGAGTCCCTTTCCATTCTCTCTCATAGTATTAGCCCTTCTGTATTTGCTTTTATTTAGACATTCTGGAGTTAGACACTTGTAGTCATTCAAAAGCTTGTGATTTCATGAGATTCCGGGTTTTGTAAAATGTAGTTTCAGTTTGAGATCTTGTATTAGAATATGCCGAGCGGCATCTTAAACGCTTCTATTTTTGCGTATCTTTAGTTTTATTAGTTTTTCCGCATTTTGTTCTTTTTCCGCAATTGTTAGGCTTACCTAGTCGTAGAGGCTAGATTCTATCACGACAGTTCACGGAGGGCGAACTTGGGTCGTGACAACATCTTAAACGCTTCTATTTTTGCTTATCTTCAGTTATATTAGTTTTTCCGCATTTTGTTCTTTTTCAGCAATTGTTAGGCTTACCTAGTCGTAGAGACTAGGTGTCGTCACGATAGTTCACAGAGGGTGAACTTGGATCATGACACTTTTGTTGCCACTGAGTTTATATGTCGTGCATCTAGTGTTTCATGTGTCCATGCTTTGGTAGTAGCAAAACGATCCATCCCACGTGTTAGACTTCAGCACTATCCAGTTGGACAAGGACTTGTCCTAAGAGGAGGAGCCGGTAGCTATTCTAGATCAGTAGGTTCGTCAGCTGAGATCGAAGAGTTTCCCTTCTGTTTATGTTTACTGAAGAGGTCATCCTGTTGAGGCAGCGACCTAGGAGTCCGAGTCCGATATGCAGAGCCGATATCCCCATCTTTTCTCCGACTCAGGTACTTTTCTTATGTCCGTTCAAGGACGAACGGTTATTTTAGAGGTGGAGAATGTGATGACCCAAAAGATCATCACTTGTTTTACAAGTCGATTTTGTGTTACGAGGCCTTAAATGTTACGCCCTCAGTATTATGTCGATGTTATGCTCTGCAGTAATATATTACGATGATGTTAACCTCTGCAGTAGTATATTACGATGATATTATGTCCTGCAGTATTGCACTACGGTGATGTTCACAGTATTAAGTTACGACAGTGTTGCACCCAACAGTATTACATTACGATGACGTTACACTTCGCGGTATTAAGTTACGACAGTGTTGCACCCAACAGTATTACATTACGGTGATGTTATGCTTTGCAGTATTAAGTTACGACGATGTTTCACCCTCTAGTATTATATGTTAGAGTTGTCATAAGGTAATTTACATCAGTCCAAGTAAAAGATTAGTTGGAGATTATAAGGATTATGCTATTTCACAAGTGATGAATAAATTCGTAAAGGTGAAAGGGGAAGCAAGTCAAAGAAAATGATTTTTTTGTCCAAGTTTGGCATATTGGGGTAAAATATGGTCTGAGCTAAAATACCCGATATTTATGGACTACTGAAATGCAAGGTACTACATGTCCATGCTAGAAAGGTTTATAAGATATGTAAAAAGTGAATAATATTTTAAGTAAGTGGGAATAATTCTCAATTTTTTGGATAGTTGGATAATTACCGGGTAACGGGACATTACTCGATTAACTAATAAGTGGATAAAAACATAATAATTATCCCCAAACACACGTGGCAAGAAGCCACTAAAATAAGGAGTGACTAAGTAGTCATTTATTATGCCACCTAGGCATAAACAAGATTGGAGGATTAAGTTATTTGCCAAAAATTCCATATGAATCAAAAGTGACTCCAAAACAAAGTTAGTCTTTCAAAACTTTAAAGAAACAGAAAATGTTTCCCTTTGAAATTCCAATATGAACCTAAGGAATTCAAAAACATTCAAGAACGTAAATCCTTCAAATTCTTAAGGAACCAGAAAGGTTTTCCTCTCAAATCAAAATTGGTTGTTTCGTTCCAAAATTTTTAAGAACCAGAAACAAGTTTTTGTCCATGAATTTCTAAGGAGCGGAGGCAAATTTCGTTCAATCAACGAAGGTTTTCCAACAAAATATTATACGGAGTTTTTTCCTACTCCAGGTATGTTAAGGCTAAGCTTTTCCTTCCTTTTAGCATAATATCATAATTATACAAGTCTGATAACGTGGCATAAAGAAACATTCGTATCCCAGAATTTATGTAAATTTTGATAGTCTCGCAAATTACATATATTTTACTAGTTTTTTTAAGTTACCATATTTGTTTATCGGTACTGCATATTCAGTTAAGTATTTCCTTCTTCCGGTCAAAAGAGCAGAGTGTTTACATATATACAGTATTAAAAAATATTTTCATTACCATCGAGCTATAATCGATGGGCAGGCCTCTATTGGGCAACCTCTGATCAGATGGTAAGTTATATACTGAGCCTACTGTGGCCGAACACCTATGAGTGAGCCCAGTTGGTCGAGATACAGAGCCTAGTACGGCCGAGCGCCTATGAGCAGCCTACTATGGCAAAGCAGTTATATGTATACCGAGCCTTATAGGGCCGGACAACTATTTTACTTACTATATTGAGAGAGTTGAGTCAGTATCAGCAGGTAAGCATATCTTCAGATTATCTATGACTTCCAGCTACTTGTAGTTATTATATTATCAGTTCAATTTCAGCTTTCAGTATATTGCCTTACATACTCAGTACATTATTTTGTACTGACATCCTTTTTCTGGGGGCGCTGCATTTCATGTGAGCAGGTCAGACAGACAGACGGGTAGGCCTTCTCAATAAGTGTTGCCCGAGTTTAGCTTGATCGGTAAGCTCCATACCTTTTGGAGTTTCCAGGTTTAGAGCCTTATGTACATCTTGTATATATATGTATATATGTTATGAGTAGGCCGGGGAGCTGTTCCGATCACAGTATATCCATCAGTAGAGTCTTGTAGACATATCTTGTCAGTTAGTGCAATATGTTGGGCTTGCAGACCTTGTATGTATATTTGGTTGGTATGTCAGCTGTAATAGTTATGACAGCCTTGTCGGCCCAGTTATATATTGACATTTAGTCAGCATTCGCAGTTCTTGCAATGTGTCCCACGTCTAAAGTATGACATCATATGTTCAGAGTCTCTTAGTTGCAAGTTGGTACGCAAGGATAGGTGAGGCACTGGGTGCCAGTCTCGCCCCCAGGTTCGGGGCGTGACAAAAGTGGTATTAGAGCAGTTCTATCCTAGGGAGTCTACAAGCCGTGTCTAGTAGAGTTTTGTTTATGGGTGTGTCATGTACCACACTTATAAGCAGGAGGCTATAGGGCATTTAAGACTATCACTCTTTCTTCTTACTCTAGATCGTGTGGTAGAGCTCACTTATAAGAATTCAAGTCCCGAACTTCTATTTTTATTCGTAATAAGATGATGCCTACGTTCAGAAAGATGATCGATAAGAGATAAAGCTGTGGAAATGTTGAATTAGAGGAACTCGACTTTGTATCATGCTTATGATAAGTAAATTTGAGGTCTTCAGCAGATCATGTGCGTACTGAAATGTGTAAGCCTCTTGATAAGAAGCCTTAAGGCAAGAATGCTTATCCACCTTTATGGTGAAAGAGAATGAGAGATTAAGAAGATAAATACAAGTTTCAACAAGAAAAAGAAGCAAGATAAAGAAGGGTACGAGGCGCCCAGTTAACAAAGGTTAACAATGTTTATAATTCAGGTAGAGGAACATAAGCTTTTTGAGTTATATTCAATAGTAACAGAGGTATATACAATTGGTCGCACCCATTCCAGATATGACCTATGGGGTTAATAGAAGTAGTATAAGAAGATATGATGGATGAATTGTTTGTGTCAGTTGACATTTCTGAAGGATATTGCAAATGTGCTAATAGATCTCCTTGTGAGACACCCAGATGGTACACTTTAAAATAGTGCAGCTAGATATGAGTACTACAAAGACATGCACTATAAGCCTTGAAGGGATGCATATTACCTTAGTGTGGCTCGCGTCCCTAGTAAAGCGAGAACGTTAAGCAACTTGAAGAGCCACTAGATGGAGCAAAGGGAAGCTAAAAGCAAAAGATTGTCTTGTTCGAGTTTTCAGAATAAAGTGATAGGCATAAATGTTAGCGGGAAATAAGAAAAGAGTTAATGAAGCATTATGAGTAAGATGTGGTACATGGATGAAAATGGTAGATCAAAAGATGACAATACTACAAAATCTATAGTCAAGTGAAGGAAGAGACGAGGGGTGACAGGCCTTAGGACAACAAAAGAGTATATGCCTTACACTCATGTCCTCATTTCGAGAAATAAGTTTGCAACTCTAGCGCAATTACCAAGAGGAAAGGTTAGACCCCAGAGTAATAGAAATCAGTATAGGCTGGTGAATAAGATAAACTAAATATGAATTAAGGACTGAGTGATTTGGTAATAGTTAGCATCATGAGAATTTCAGATCACATTCGGACAATAATAGGACAGGCAACAGAAGAAGGTTCATGAGAAATTCAGAGAATGGTCATTCAGGAAGACGCTTCCCTAAAGTAGGCAATCTTAGCAAAGTTAAGCTTAAAGGACTGTATGTACTAGTTGCATTGAGTGTCACCTTTGCGAGTAAGGGGATTTGTCATCCTTGGGACAGAAGGATTGCCGCAAGGCAAGTAAGGATCATTGATGTTGAGAAACGATGCCAAAGATGAAGAGGTAAAACATCTATAGGTAGATCCTCGTGGCTTTAGCTCTTAGTACACCCATAAAGGGGGGAATATGGAGTGATGTGCCATTAAGTCAGAATTAAGTGGTTCTAGTGACTATGGAATGGTAAAGGAAGAATGCGATAAATGAAAGAGGCATGAGATGGCATTTATCCAAATCTTACAAATACACTACGATTCAAGAATATTGTGCAAGCACGACATCAAGGAGAGAAAGTAAAGGTTCTTGCCGGAGCTGTTATTAATAAATAAGGAACCAGTGTGAGACATAAGTTAAGACAAAGGAAATAGCCCAAGAAATATTACGAGGAATATTGATATGAGAATGGGCCAACGAGTAGTTAGTAATTGGCTAGGAAGATCCCAGTTATGGCTAAATAGGAGGTTACAGACGAGTCATCAGATCGTGTGAGATAAACATAGTAGAACCCAACATGGAGAGTTCAGCCTCGAAGAATCATTATAATACTTGAGATATATTCAAACAAGAGTCGAGGTAGTTAAAGATACCGTATGAGTGTTATGGGGATAAAAGAAAGTACCACTGGGAAGGCAGTCAAAATATCAGTTCAAAAGCAACCGTACAAGCACAAGCATGGAAGTAAGCAACTACGGATGATTATAGACAAGTAAGGACATCAAAAAGGTCCGTAATAAGCTCATAATTTTACGAGAGTCAACGGTTCTCCCTAAGTACTACAACAAAAGACTAGATGAGGAGATAAGAAAGAAGGCTTCAACCTAAGCACAACGACCTAAAGAGGAAATGGTCGTGTAACAACAATCTCGCAACAACATTGTAAGCATTCCAAAGGAAAGTGGCGCATACCGTGGCTAATGAATAGGAAGTAAGAATTAAAAGTAATATTCGAGATCATATGAGCTGTATGAAAACTCTGGCAAGTGTGGGAACTAAGATAAGCTAAGTATGGACACAACAATGGGCAGAAAGACCTGGAAAAGTAATTGCACACGTTTAAAGAAAGCTGAGATGGAATGAAAGGAATTATTCGATCAATGATCCAGAGTTAGTACGTTATGGATACACTCAAGATTTTGGAGCATTATCCAGGCAGCATATTTGTTGATAATCATACAGCCATAGAAGACTCTGATATAAGTTAAAAGAAAGAATTGAGCCCAGGGCATAGACAAAGGATTGAATTGTTAGAAGATTGTATCATGGATATTCCATAACGCCCATGAAAGGATAAGGTAATAAATGATACCATGAGCCACAGATCGGAAGATAGCTTAAGACTACGTAAAGGCTGATCATAAGGAAGAGGAAACTAAAGAATTACATCACCTAAGTAAATCAGGAGTCTGATTATTGGACCTAGAAAAATTATAGAAGTTGTGCTTGAGAACATGACAGAATCACTCTTAATATCAGATGTTCAAGAGAAATAACACAACAACCATAATCTATAATGGCTCTACAAAGAAGCTAGTTAGGAGAAGTACCAACCTCATAAGAAGTCAGTACGAAGCTCACACCGGATTGTGTATGTACCAGAGGTGTGAATATTATAATAGAGCTTCAAGTTATGGACGTGAATTACCCCTAGGTGGAAGGGAGGTCACAAAAGAGATAAGAAAAAACGATACAAGATTTTAAGGTAAGTAAGGTAAAGGTGAACAACGTACGAGATACTCAAAGGCAGAAGATCGTGAATAGTTCATACTTCGCACAGAAGGCTATAGGCATGGGGATCCAATAACCGGGAATGATAGCGGCATCGTCGGCGGCATGTCTTCCAGCCTATGGTTTCTAAGTACTGAGAGATCTAGTTAAGAGAGTAGAGACAAGTTGGAGACGATGTGATGTCTCGCTTGACGTTCTAGAATAACATAAGAAAATCTATGTTGCAAGCAAGTTGAAGGAAAGTTTATAAATGGATATGTATAGGTCGTAAGCTAAAGTATGGTAGAGCGATAAAGTTTTAAGGAAGCATGAGTAAGGATGAGGAAATGCAAGTGAAAAAGTGACGAGAATGGATAAGTCTTTAGGATTAAGCTCATGAAAACAAGAAGAGCAGATAGTTTCTTTATGTTATACAAAGCTCGCTATAGCTTTAATGAACTCAAAAGAATCTAAGATTAATAGCATTTAGAAGGAATGAAATGCTGACCTGGTAATAAAATGAGGGTATAATTGTGACAGATACAGGATGACGTTTGGCCTTCGTTTGAATAATGATTTGAAAAAAAGAGAAGAGAAGGAGAAAAGATTTCGCTGGCGGCACGAAATTAGAATACACCTATAAGGTGAATCACATTGAAACACTATGAAATGCAATTATGGGAATCACGTCGAATATTCCTTGAGGTAACGTAAGCCCTAGGGGAAAAGTATTATGTGAGAAGTTTCAAGTTATCAGTGGTATATTGTAGATCAATACTGAGGTGAATCAACAATAGATGGACAAAAGTCACAAAGTATGAGATGAGATTGGGCCGTCATTCTGAAGATGAGCAGCAATGCTGAAGCATTAAAGGACTTAAATTTATACATATGGAATAAGCAACAAGAGTAAGCTAGGATTTGGTAGCATACCTCAGCAACGATAAATTAAAGTAAGAGTTATCGCAGAAAATTCATACAGATGGCTAAACGGTCCTATGCGATGAGATATAACAATATTCGTGAATTCAACAAAGTACCGAGCAAAGAACTTCAGTATACTCATATATGCCCAAAGGGACATCTTATCAAGCTCTACATATGAATCCTAGAGGCTGGGCACACTCACAAGGTCAAACTTGTACAAGCTGCATGATGAAAGGTAGTAACAGTTACGAGATTGGAAGGATTCCGACTACAAGTTGTGGTGTGAGAAGGAGGCACAAGGGGGAATGCCCTAGAATTTGGACTTATTCAAGAACAGTCGCCTAGATGGCAAGGGAAGTTCTAAAGTATTCGGAAGATATAAGTTATGAAAATGATAAGTGCACCAGTCAACATTTGAGGATGAATGTTCCAAAGGGGGGAATAATGTTACGCCCCGTAGTATTACGTCGATGTTATGCTCTGCAGTAATATATTACGATGATGTTACCCTCTACAGTAGTATATTACGATGATATTACATCCTGCAGTATTACACTACGGTGATGTTATGCTTCGCAGTATTAAGTTATGACATTGTTGCACCCAGCAGTATTACATTACGGTGACGTTACGCTTCGCAGTATTATGTTACGACAGTGTTGCACCCACCAGTATTACATTATGGTGATGTTATACTTTGTAGTATTATGTTACGATGATATTGCACCATGTAGTATTGTACGTTGGATTTGTCGTAAGGTAATTGACATCAGTCCAACTAAAAGATAATTTGGAGATTATAAGGATTATATTATTTCACAAGTGATGAATAAATTTGTAAAGGTTAAAGGGGAAGAAAGTCAAAGAAAATGAATTTTTTGTCCAAGTTTGGCATATTGGGATAAAATACGGTCCGAGCCAAAATACCCGGTATTTATGGACTAGTAACATGCAAGGTACTACATGCCCATGCTAGAAAGGTGTATAAGGTATGTGAAAAGTGAGTAATATTTTAAGTAAGTGGGAATAATTCTCAATTTTTCGGATAGTTGGTTAATTACTGGGTAACGGGACATTACCCGATTAACTAATAAATGGATAAAAACTTAATAATTATCCTCAAACACACGTGGCAGGAAGCCACCAAGATAAGGAGTGACTAAGTAGTCACTTATTATGCCACCTACGCATAAACAAGATTGGAGGAATAAGTTATCTGCCAAAAAATCTATATGAATCAAAAGTGACTCCAAAACAAAGTTAATCTTTCAAAACTTTAAAGAAACAGAAAATCTTTCCCTTTGAAATTCCAATATGAACCAAAGGAATTCAAAAACATTCAAGAATGTAAATCCTTCAAATTCTTAAGGAACCAGAGACGTTTTCCTCTTAAATCAAAATTGGTTGTTTCGTTTCAAAATTTTTAAGAACCAGAAACAAGTTTTCGTCCATGAATTTCTAAGGAGCGGAGTCAAATTTCATTCAATCAACTAAGGTTTTCCAATAAAATATTATATGGAGTTTTCCCTACTCCAGGTATGTTAAGGCTAAGCTTTTCCTTCCTTTTAGCATGATATTGTAATTACACAAGTCTGATAACGAGGCATAAAGAAAAATTCGTATCCCGAAATTTATGTAAATTTTGATAGTCTCGCAAATTACATATATTTTCCTAGTTTTGTAAGTTACTATATTTTTCTTATCGGGATTGCATATTCAGTTGAGTATTTCCTTCTTCCGGTCAAAAGAGCAGAGAGTTTACATATATACAGTATTAAAAGTATTTTCATTACCATCGAGCTATAATCGATGGGCAGGCCTCTATTGGGCAATCCCTGATCAGATGGTAAGTTATATACCGAGCCTACTGTGGCCTAGCACCTATGAGCAAGACCAGTTGGTCGAGATACAGAGCCTAGTACGGCCGAGCTCCTATGAGAGAGCCTACTATGGCAGAGCAGTTATATGTATACCGAGCCTTATAGGGTCGGACAGCTATTTTACTTACTATATTGAGAGAGTTGAGTCAGTATCAGCAGGTAAGCATATCTTTAGATTATCTTTGACTTCTAACTACTTGCAGTTATTATATTATCATTTCAGTTTTAGCTTTCAGTATATTGCCTCACATACTCAGATCATTATTTCGTACTGACGTCCCTTTTCTGGGGGCGCTGCATTTCATGCGTGTAGGTCAGACAGATCGACGGGTAGGCCTCCTCAATAAGTGTTGCCCCAGTTCAGCTTGATCGTTAAGCTCCATGCCTTTCGGAGTTTTCGGGTCTAGAGCCTTATGTACATCTTGTATATATATGTATATATGTTATGAGTAGGTCGGGGAGCTGTTCCGTTCACAGTATATCCATCAGTAGAGGCTTGTAGACATATCCTGTCAGTTAATGCAATATGTTGGGCTTACATGTCTTGTATGTATATTTGGTTGGTTTGTTAGTTGTAATAATTATGTCGGTCTTGTCGGCCCAGTTATATATTGACATTTAGTCAGCATTCGCAGTTCTTGCATTGTGGACCATGGCCAAAGTACGACATCATATGTTCAGAATCACTTAGTTGCAAGTTGGTACGCAAGGATAGGTGAGGCACTAGGTGCCAGTCTCGCCCCCCAGGGTTGGGGAGTGACATTAAAAAGCTCTTTTTGTCTCACCTCGATTTGTGTGCACAGTCTGTACACGTTTCCGGAAAGCTTTTATGTGAAAACTAAGTTAAATAAGGAAATTGGCTTTTAAAATTGAATAAAGTTGATTTTGGTCAACTTTCTTTGTAAACAGACCGGACCCATGATCCGACAGTCTCGTAGGGTCCATAGTAAAATTTGGGACTGGGACATATGCCCGAAATCGAATTCCGAGGTCCCAATCCCGAGAAATGAATTTTTAAAGAAAATTATTTTCTGGATAATATAAAGGCTTTTAGAAGTGAACTGATGTAAATTTTTGATGTTATCGGGCCCGTATTTTGGTTCTGGAACCCGGTACAAGTTTGAAATAATAAATAAGTTAAATATATGAAGTTTTGTAAGGATTGGAGTTTGTTTAGTATAAATCGGACCTTTATTTGAGAAAATAATAATTTCAATATTCTTGAGTGATTTCATGAATTTGAAGTTTAATTCATAGTTGTTGATGTTATTTTGAAGATTTGATTGCACGAGCAAGTCCGTATGATGTTTTTGGACTTTCGTGCATATTTGGTTTGGAGCCCCGAGGGCTCGGGTGAGTTTTGGATAGGCCACAGAGTGAAATTGGACTTAGGAAAAGTTGTTGTTATCTGATATTTTTGCCCAGGCCTCTGATCTCGCAATTGCGAGATCAGGCTTTGCAATTGCGAAGTCCTCAGGCATGGGAATTGCAACCCAGGCGTCGCAAATGCGAACCTAGCTTGGGTAGGCCTTGGTCACAAATGCGGCCCTTTTTTCGCAAATATGATGTCGCAAATGCGACTAGTCCCTCGCAAATGCGAAGGAATAGGTCCTGAAAGGGTTCGAAATTGCGAACCCTGATTGCAACTGCGACATCTGCGACCAGTTAATTAGGAGTTAGACGGATGTTTCTTCATTTTTCAAACTCTCTCAAACCCTAAGCTCTCTTGGGCGATTATCTAAAGAAAAGTTCTTCTCCAAATCAATTGTAAGTCGTTTCTAACTCATTTTCTTTAATCTATAACTTCTTTTCACATGATTTCAATTCAAAATCAAGAGTTTTCATAGGGGAAATTGGGTGTTTTGGGTAGAACTTAGGATTTTCAAATTTTTGGGATTTGGACCTCGATCCAATTCAAAATAAATTATATATTTGAGTTCGTCGGTGAATGGGTAATCGGGTTTTGGGTCGAACCTCGAGTTTTGACCATGTGGGCCCGAGGTCAATTTTTGACTTTTTCGTGGAAATCTTTAGAAAACTTATTTTCATGCATTAGAATTGATTCATTTAGCATTTATTGATATCGTTAAGTAAATTTTGGCTAGATACAAGCGAATTGGTGGTGGAAACAAGAGGTAAAGCGGTAGTTGAGGCTTTAATTGTGTTTGTGGCATAGAGGTAAGTGTTTGGTCTAACCTTAGCTTGAGGGATTAGGAGTTGTGTCTTATTTGCTATGTGTTAATTGTTGAGTATGATGTATAGGTGTGGTGACGAGTATCTATACGTCGGTGTCAAGCATGCCTGTGAGTCTTATACTATGATTAATGTGACTCCGTTTCGTATTGTTCATGCTTTATATGATGATTTCTATTGTTGAACTAGGCATGTGGAGGTATTATTGGTAATTGAACATTGTAGAACATTGTCTCAAGTTGAGAATTGAGTTGTGAAGTAATTGTGAAAAAGAGAAGAGGTTTATGATATTGTCTCCCTTGTCGGGATGTTATTGTTTTTGATATTATCTCCCTTGTCGGGATGTTATTACTCATGATATTGTTTCCCTTGCCGGGATATTGTTGTGATGCTATTGTTCCCTTGCCGGGATTTTATTGTCATATCATTAATTCCCTTACCCAAATTACTTTGTGATTGTTGCTTGGGTTAGAAAGAGTGTAAAGCACGAAGGGTGATGCCGTGCATGATTTTGAGAGTGTTAATGCACGAAGGGTGATACCGTGTCGATATTATGAGGTAAAAGAACGAAGGGTGATGCTGTCGCGCGATGTACAATGTCGCGCCATGATATGAGTGATAATGCACGAAGGATAATTTCGTGCCATGATTATGTGAGGTAAAAGCACGAAGGGTGATGCCGTGCCGATTATATTGATTCTTATTGTCACGACCCAAACCGATGGGCTGTGACGGGTGCCTGAGTCCTACCTGTCAAACACCCCTAAACATACGTCTAGGATATGAACCTGTATAACATCTTTTGAATTACGAAGATAACATACATGAAAGAAACCTGCCAACAAGGCATATGTATGTATATCTGCAGAATACAGGGACGAGCCGGCAAGGCTGCTATGACAACTATACATCCAATAACTGAAAGCCGACAGGGCCACATACATCCCACCTAGACATACTATCTACAAACCTCTAACAGAAACATAACTGTATAAAGACGGGATTGAGCCACGTCATACCCATATATATACATATATATATATATATATATATATATATATCAACATCAAAAGCAGCTCCGGATCAAATGGAGCATGCCAACTCTTGCTGATCAGAGATCCTAAGAAGGGGGGACCGTCAGCTTGCCTACTTGCACCTGCGAGCATGAAACGCAGGCCCCGTGAAATAGGGCAATTGAGTATATAAGGCATGAAGATTTGTACGTACAAGACATAGATGAAACATGGAATATAGAAACACATCTTTAAATCTGAATAACTTTGTAAATTCTAAAACGTTTATAATGTCATGCACATGCGTATAAATGTTGTGCCATGCATAGGTATGGGTGTACATAATATCATCAAGCCACTGAGGCCATCCTATCATATTATCTCGGCCATTGTGGGCACATCATCAACATATACCAGCTGATCAGGTGGTGGTGCGTATATAACGTCATAACCTCTTCCCATATCCTATATACATATACGTACATATATATGTGTATATAACACCGTCTAGGTCATATTTTAGCCACTGTGGGCAACATCATCATCATATACTAATTGATCAAGTGGTGGTGTGTATATAACGCCGTAACCTTTTCCCATATCCCATATACATATATTTACATATATACACATATATAACGCCATCTGGTCATGGGTCAATGCACATGAGTGAAATGCACGAAAAATACGTAATAATCTCAATATTCCTTCCGGATAAACATTTCCAACTGCGTATTATTCTGAGACCCATGAACAAAAAATAATAATAATTTTCATGGGGAATCAAGAATATAGACACCCCTAATAATTCTATGAATAGAGTAATTTCTGGAAATAGTGTATTTGCTCGTTTCTTCAATATGATTTGGGTCATGCCAAAAGAAAGAAGGGAGGGCCTTAACATACCTGTTCCTGGAATTATTTGAACGGAATGAAGCTTCTGCTTCCGTGAAATATGAACGAAATTTTTACTGAATCCCTTGAAATTTGGAACGAAATTGTGGTGGCTCCTTTTGGAAATTTCTATCGAAATTTGTTTCTATAAGGGGTTGAATTGTTTGGATAGAGTTGCTTCAAATGAAGCTTGAGTTGTTGAAATAAAATGTTTCTGCTTTCAACGTCTTTGGCTTTAAATGCCAAATGCCGATTGTGGTTCTTTTGAAGTCTTTACAAGGCTTCCTACTAAATGTTATAGATAAGATTTATAAATCTTATCAAGTCTTAAGTATGACTTGGTTATCATATATTAGCCATTTGGCAAGGTGACTACTTAGTCATTTCTAAGCTTTGTGGCTTATTGCCACGTTGGGAGGGGTGGTTAGTTTAATAATTTTTTTATCCACTTATTAGTTAACTAGGTAATGTCCTGTTACCCGATAATTAATCAATTACCCGCATAATTTAAAAATTATCACAAATTACTTAAAATTCTATTTATTTTTTTAAAATACTTCATATATACTTTATATATTATACTACCGTGGTCATATGGTACCTTGCATGGTACTAGTTCATAATTATCGGATATTATCACTCGACCCATTTGTTTTTCCAAATCGGCCACTTTCAACGAAACTCGTTTCCTTTAATCCGTGTACCCCTTTATCCTTCATAACGCTTATTCATTGCTTGTTATAAATAGCGTAAGTGCGTTAACGTCAAGATGATCTCATCCCCCAGTCTACGTCGGTTAACTAAAAATGAAATTTTAACATACAAAAATCGCGAGATGTAACATCCTTCTCCCCTTAGAAACATTCGTCCTCGAATGTTCAACTCCCCAAGTTCTATATAACTTTGGCAGGGTCGCCTTTGTAACAATACCATTACCGATTATCCTCGTACAAACTTAATAACCCAATGCCACACAGGACCATAAATATGAATAATGACCATGGCCTCACACGACCACCGACAATAGCCAATAAAAGAATTTGTACACGTACCTTATGATTATGACGTCTCAGTCGGACCCTTCTCTGGAGGAGGAAATAAGTAGGAATATCTAGACTTCATATTTTCCTTGGCCTCCCAAGTCATTTCTTCCACATTGTTGTTTCTCCAAAGTACTTTTACGGAGGCTACCTCCTCATTCCGCAACTTGCGGATTTGTTGGTCTAGGATGGAAATCGGAATTTCCTCGTATGATAAATCTTCTGTAATCTATACATCATCAATGGGCATTACTCGGGTAGGATCGCCAATGCACTTTCGTAATATAGATACGTGAAAAAGCGGATGGACAGACTCCAATTTTGAGGGCAATTCGAACTCATAAGCTACTTGGCCCACTCTCTGAATGATCCTCTAAGGCCCAATATACTATGGGCTAAGTTTGCCTTTCTTGCCAAACCTCATCACACCCTTCATAGGTGCCACTTTTAAGAATACCCAGTCATTAACCCCGAACTCTAAATCTCGATGTTGCACGTCAGAATATGACTTCTTACGACTCTGAGCTGTCAATAGTCGATCCTGAATCAACTTTACTTTCTCTATGGCTTGCTGAACCAGGTCTGGCCCGTGTAATCCAGATTCTCCAATGTCGAACCACCCTATAGGCGACCTACACTTTCGTCCGTAAAGAGCTTCGTATAGAGCCATCTGAATGCTGGAGTGGTAGCTATTATTATATGCAAACTCAATAAGAGGCAGATGATCATCCCAGCTACCTTTGAAATCTATTACACAAGCTCGTAACATATCCTCCACTGTTTAAATAGTACGCTCAGCCTGTCCGTCTGTCTGGGGATGAAATGTTGTACCAAGAATTACTTGAGTCCCCAATCCCTTTTGGAAGGACCTCTAGAAGTTAGTTGTAAATTGAGCTCCTCTATCCGAGATAATAGATACAGGGCATCATGCAGTCATACTATCTCCTTAATATAAAGCCTCGCTAATCCTCTAAGGAATATGTAGTCCTGACAGGCAAAAAATGGGCTGACTTTGTAAGCCTATCAACAATCACCCCTATATAATCAAACTTATGTTGGGTACAAGGTAAGCCTATGATGAAGTCCATATTGATTATTTCCTATTTCTAAGTCGGAATCTCCATAGCCTACAACAACCCACCAGGTTTTGATACTCAATCTTAACTTGTTGATAGTTAGGACATTGAGCAACAAATTCTGCTATATCCTTTTTCATTCCGTCCCACCAATATATTTCCCTGATGTCATGATACATATTTGTCACTCTTGGATGGATAGAATAACGAGAATAGTGAATTTCTCCCATAACTTGCCAACGCAGCCCTGCAATATTAGGCACATATAATCGCCCTCGATATCTGAGGACACTATCTTCTGTAATTTCAAACGACGTCTTCTCTCTCTGAAGGGTGGTATCCCTATAATAAATTAACACATGATCCTCAGTTACTAATAAGGATGTGGCCGTATTCTGAAGAGTAATTCTAATGTCACCTGAGTCCAGTATCCGAACTCCAAGACTAGCTAGTTGAGGAACCTCATGGGCTATTCCCCTCTTTTCTGGCTATAAATACAATAGTCTACCTATAGATTTATGGCTGAGGGCGTTGGCTATTACGTTTGCCTTCCCCCGATGGTATAAAATATCAACGTCGTAGTCTTTAAGTAGCTCCAAACATCTCCTTTGACGAAGATTCAATTCCTTTTGCTTGAAGATATACTGGAGGCTCTTATGATCTGTATAGATATCAACATGAATGCTATACAAGTAGTGCCTCCATATCTTTAGTGCATGAATCACCACAACTAACCCTAAATCGTGGGTTGGGTAGTCCTTCTTGTACTTTCTTAGTTGTCTAGAAGCAAAAGCCACAACCTTAACATATGACCCAATCCAATGCTTGAAGTGTCACAGTAGATAACATAACCATCGGTCCCCTCTGGAAGCGTTAGAACCGGTGCTGAAGTTAATATGTCCTTTAAGGCCTGGAAAATTCCGTTCGCAAGCGTCGGTCCATTGAAACCTAGTTCCCTTCTGAGTTAACTTACATGGGTATCCTAATATTTTACAATTCAGGAAATTCCCCTCTTCGGAGGCCCAAACTTCATATTTTACCCCTCACAATTTCGCCCTTATCCCACTATTAGGGCAACATTTCATCTATTTTAAACGGTACTAGTCTTAGACTCCTGTGAGTTCATTCGGGCTATACTGAGCCTTCTATAACATAGAGAAACAATTAGCTCTCTTATGAACATATTCCCAATGACTTATCCATGCTTGTCATCTTTTTACTCATCTTTTCTTATCATTCCTCATGTCTTTCTAGAACCTTGTCGCTCTACCATACTTTAACTTGCGACCTACACATATCTATTTATACTTATTCGCAACCTTTCTTCAACCTGATTTCACCATATATTTCCTTAAGTTATTCTGGAACATCAAGCAAGACACCACATACCACTTTGGTCAAAGGTGCTTAGAAGAGAAGAAAATTTCGTTACAAGTTTCTTGTAATAACCTGGCAAAAGAAGCTATGAATCTTCATTGGTGTTGTGGGTCTAGGCAAAGTCTTCACTGCCTTAGTCTCTTGTATATCCACTCGGATGTCTTTACCCGAAATAATATGCCCAAGGAAAGTTATAGAGTTCAACCAGAATTCATAGTTAGAAAATTTTTGCATACAACTTCCCTTCTTGTAGAACTCTGAGCACAGTACGCAAATGATATGCATGCTCAGCCCCTGAATGAGTATATACCAATATATCAATAAATACAATTACGAACAGATCTAAAAAACCCAAAAACAGGGTTTATCAAGTCTGTGAATACTGTTGAGCCATTGGTCAAACCGAACGACATAACCCGAAAATCAAAATGCCCATATCTAGTCTTGAATGCTATCTTCGGAATATCTTTATCCTTAATGCTTACTTGATGGTACCCGGACCTTAGGTCTATCTTTTGAAAAATACTTGGCACCTTGCAACTAATCAAATAAATCAGCAATTCGTAGGAGTGAGTACTTATTCTTGATCGTCACCTTATTCAGTTGCCTATAATCAATACACATTCGTAAAGAACCATCTTTCTTTCTTACAAACAACATAGGGGCTCCCCATGGTGACGTACTAGGTATGATAAAACTTTTTCAAACAAGTCCCTTAGTTTTTCCTTTAACTCTTTCAGCTTTGTGAGGGCCATTCGATAGGGGGAATAGATATTGGATGAGTATCGGGTAGTAGGTCGATGGCAAACTCAATTTCTCACTCTGGCGGAAGACCCAGAGCTCATCAGGAAAACATCGGGAAACACATTCACAACAGGGATGGACTAAATGGTTGGTGACTCTACTTCCATATCCTGAACCCGAACTAAGTGATAAATACAACCCTTATTGATCATCTTCCTTGACATGAGATAGGAGATAAATTTATACCTCTTGGTGATGTCGTATTACCTTCCCATTCTAAAATAGGCTCTCCTGGGGACTGAAATTAAACCATCCTTGACCTACACTTGATGTTAGCATAACAAAAGGCCAACCAATCCATACCTATTATAATATCAAGTTTTACCCAACCGAACACCACGTACCTTATCCTTGTTTATTATCAAATCTATCACGGGCCATTACGGCGACATACATATACATAAGTAATAGTATTAAGACTTAACTCGCATAACTAATTCAGAAAAAGGTTTATATACATAGAGGTCGACTAAGCCGTAGACATATCATACCCAAAACTATATACAAGATACTGTCTGCAAAACCTCTAAGTAGGCATAACCATTATATATACAAGTCGGGACGGGGCTCCCTACATCCTCATAAAACAACCAAACACATTTAAAACCCTGATATTGACGTCAGAATCCATAGTATAACTTATCTCTGTTTCTAACACCTTCGTAGCCTTCTAACCCATGCTAGCGGTTATAGTCTTCGGAGGCATCACTAAAAACATAACACATCGTCAGGAACACGAATGCTCATATCGCACGATCTAAGATAAGAAGAGAGGATAACATCGTATATGTCCTGTAGCCTCCTATCTATAAGTGTGATGCATAACACACCCATAAATAAGACTCTACTAGACACAGTCTGTAGACAATCCTAGGATAGAACTGCTCTGATACCACTTTTGTCACGACCCAAACCGATGGGCCGTGATGGGTGCCTGAGTCCTACCTGTCAAACACCCCTAAATATACATCTAGGATATAAACCTGTATAACATCTTCTGAATTACGAAGATAAAATACATAAAAGAAACCTGCCAACAAGGCATATGTACGTATATCTGCAGAATACAGGGGCGAAACGGCAAGGCTGCTATAGACAACTACAAATCCAATAACTGAAAGTCGACAAGGCCACACACATCCCAACTAGACATACTATCTATAGACCTCTAACAGAAATATAACTGTACAAAGGTGGGACTGAGCCACGTCATACCCATATACATATATATACACACAAACAAATCGTACCAATATGAAAAGCAGCTCCGGATCAAATGGAGCATACCAATTCTTGCTGATCAGGGATCCTAAGATGGGGGACCGCCAGCTTGCCTACCTGCACCTGCGGGCATGAAACGCAGGCCCCGTGAAACAAGGCATCGGTACAAAAAATGTACTGAGTATGTACGACATGAAAATATTTACATAAAAGACATAGATGAAACATGGAATTTAAAAACACATATTTAAATCTGAATAACTTTGTAAATTTTAAAACATTTATAACGCCATGCACATATGTATAAAAATATCGTGCCATGCATAGGTATGGGGGTACATAATATCATCAAGCCACTGAGGGCATCCATCATATCGTCTCAGCCACTGTGAGCACATCATCAGCATATACCAGCTGATCAGGTGGTGGTGCGTATATAACACCATAACCTCTTCCCATAACCCATATACATATACGTATATATATACGCATATATAATGCCGTCTGAGTCATATTTCAGCCATTGTGGGCAACATCATCATCCTATACCAGCTGATCAGGTGGTGGTGCGTATATAATGCTGTAACATTTTCCCATATCCCATATACATATATTTACATATATACGCGTATACAATGCCATCTGGTCATGGGTCAATGCACATAAGTGAAATGCATGAAAAATGCATAATAATCTCAATATTCTTTCCGGATAAACTTTTCCAACTGCGTATTGTTCTGAGACCCATGAACAGAAAATAATAATAATTTTCATGGGGAATCAAGAATATAGACACCCCTAATAATTCTATGAATAGAGTAATTTCTGGAAATTTTGTATTTGCTCGTTTCTTCAATATGATTTGGGTCATGCCAAAAGAAAGAAGGGAGGGCCTTAACATATCTGTTCCTAGAATTATTTGAACGGAATGAAGCTTCTGCTTCCGTGAAATATGATCGGCATTCTGACTGAATCCCTTGAATTTTGGAACGAAATTGTGGTGGCTCCTTTTTGACATTTCTATCGAAATTTGTTTCTCCAAAGGGTTGAATTATTTGGACAGAATTGCTTCAAATGAAGCTTGAGTTGTTGAAATGAAATGTTTCTGCTTTCAACGTCTTTGGCTTTAAATGCCAAAAGGCAGATTGTGGTTCTTTTGAAGTCTTTACAAGGCTTCCTACTAAATGTTATAGATAAGATTTATAAAGCTTATCAAGTCTTAAGTATGACTTGGTTATCATATATTATCCATTTAGCAAAGTGACTACTTAGTCATTTCTAAGCTTTGTGGCTTATTTCCACGTTGAGAGGGGAGATTAGTTTAATAATTTTTTTTATCCACTTATTAGTTTACTGGGTAATGTCCTGTTACCTGGTAATTAATCAATTACTCGTATAATTGAAAAATTACTTAAAATTCTATTTATTTTTTTAAAATACTTCATATATACTTTATATATTATACTACTGTGGTCATATGGTACCTTGCATCGTACTAGTTCATAATTATCAGGTATTATCGCTTGACCTATTTTTTATTCCAAATCGGCCACTTTCAATGAAACTCGTTTCTTTTAATCCGTGTACCCCTTTATCCTTCATAACACTTATTTATTGCTTGCTATAAATAGCGTAAGTACGTTAGCGTCAAGATGATCTCATCCCCGAGTCTATGTAGGTTAACTGAAAATAAAATTTTAACGTACGAAAATCGCGAGATATAACACTTATGGTGAGGACGAGAGTAAAAGCACGAAGGGTGATGTCGTGCACTTGATATTGTTCCTTCTTATTCTTGCTTTCAGTTGAATTTTGGTGTTTCTTATGTTTCTTTACTGAAATTCTGTTTGTACTTGCTATTTCCCGCAGCATGTTTCCCCTTCCCATCTTTAACTGCCAGTTTCTGTTGTTATTATTTGTTGTATATGATATAAATGCACATGTTTATTTGGTAGTCTGGTCCTAGCCTCGTCACTACTTCGCTGAGGTTAGGCTAGGGACTTACCAGCACATGGGGTCGGTTGTGCTGATACTATACTTTGCACTGTGTGTAGATCCCGGTGCTGCAGCTTTTGGACCACAGTGACGTTGCTGCCTTCAGTCCATCAGGCGACCCGAGGTAGTCCTGCAGGTGTCCGCAGGCCTTGGCATCTCATTCTACCTTTCCATTTTGTTTCTTTTATGTATTTCAGAAACAACTTTGTATTTATCTTTCAAACCCCTATTTGTAGTATTCTTAGACAGTTTTTGAGATTGTGACACTAGTTCTGGGTAGCTTATGTTTATGGATTTGTATTGGTATTATTTTAAATTGTTACATTTCATTGTTCTGCTTTATTTATTTTCGCTGTTTATAAAGTGTTAATTCACAATCATTAAGGGATTAAAAATGAAAAGGGTTAAATAATTGGAATAATTGACTTGCCTAGCTTTCACTAGTAGGCGCCATCACGACTCCTGAGGGTGGGAAATCTGGGTCGTGAAAAAAATACAAAAGGGAGAAAAATGGATGCTGCCATCAGGTAAATAGTTGACAAAATTAAGCAAGAAATCATATGGGCGTTTGAGTTGAAGTTGGATGAGCTGATAGAAAAGTACGACAGTGTAACGACCCGACCGGTCGTTTTGAGCTTTTGTACTTTGCTCACCAGTTCTTGGGCATTACTTGCCCCATGTGGTGTATTATGACTTATGTAAATCATTGGTGTTGGGTTTCAGGTTAATCAGGATGAATTTTGAAGAACAGTTCTCAGTTGAAGCTTGAAATTTGAAAGGTTTTACCAAAATTTGACTTATGTGTATTTGATCTCAGATTGGAATTTTTATGATTTGGTTAGCTCCGTTAGGTGATTTGTGACTTAGGAGTGTGATCGAATTTGGTTTTGGAGGTCCGGTGTAGAATTAGGCTTGAATTGGCGAAGTTAGTCTTTTAGCGAATTCAGGTTGATAGGTGAGATTTTGATATAGTAGTCAAAATGGAATTCCGAGAGTTGTTGTAGCTTCATTATGTCATTTGTGATGTGTGTGCAAAATTTCAGGTTATTCGGACATTGTTTGGTCGGGTTTTTTATCGAAAGAGTATTTCGGAAGTTTTTGAAAACTTAGGCTTGAATTCGATGAGTTTTAGGTAATTTGATGTTGTTTGAGGTGTTTTGATGATTTGAGCAGGTTTGAATGATGTTATGAATTATGTTGGCATTTTTGGTCGGGGTCCCATGAGGCTCGGATAAGTTCTGGAAGAGTTTTTGGAAGATTTTGTCGATTTGATCATAAGCATGTAATGATCCAAAGGTCCATTTTTAGTTCTAGAGATCAAAATTTGATTTCGAAACTTCCAGAATTTTGATAATGAATTATAGGACTGATCTGGAAAGTTTGGTCTAATTTCATCAAGTCACGATTGGGTTTTTGACACGAAACATGAGTTAATTGTTTAACGAGTGAAATGGGTATTGAACTGACCAAATGAGCTCTGAATTGAGTTTCGACTGAAGGTCTATGTTCGTATCATTATTTGTGACTCATAGGAACAAGAATTATCGAATTCTGAGGTCCCAGGCCCGAGAAATGAATTTTTGAGTAAAATTGTTTTCTGAAAATATTTAAGGAAAATGGAAATGAAATTAGATTAGAAAGTGATGATATCGGGCTCGTATTTTGGTTTCGGCACCCGGTACAGGTCTTATATATCGTTTAAGCACTTTCTGTAAAGTTTGGTTGAAAACGGACGTCGTTTGATGTTTTTCGGACTCAAAATGGAAAAATTGATGTTTTATGAAATTTGAAAGAATTCTTGGATTTTAAAGCTTAATTCATGGTATATGACGTTATTTTGGCGATTTTATCGCACGGTTAAGTTCGTAGGATGTTGTTGAGTTAGTGTATGTGTTTGGTTAGGAGCCCCGAGGGCTCGAGAGTATTTCGGAGGTGTCTCGGAGTGATTTCGGACTTAGGGAAAATTGCAGAAAATTGCAGAAACAGTACTGTGTACAGTACCCCAGGAACAGTACCGTATATAGTACCGTGTATAGTACCCCATGAATAGTATCCCGTGAACAGTACCGTGAACAGTACCCCATGAACAGTACCGTACGCGTGAACAGTGCCCACGACATTTTCTGGGTAGATTCAAGCTGTGAAAATGGGACTCGTCCCATTTTTCATTTTTACCAAATTGGAGCTCGGGGAGAGGCGATTTTCGGGAGATTTTCAGAGAAAACAACGGGATTCGAGGCAATCGGAGGTCGATTTAAAAGACAAAGGCATCGCGAGCTAGAGGATTAGCCGGTTCGAGGTGAGTAATGATTGTAAATGATGTCCTGAGGGTTTGAAACCCTGGATTGCACATCGTAGTGCTATATTGAGGTGAAACACGTGCTGGATGATGAGCGCGGGGTCCTTTACTACTGGGTATTGTGACTTGGTCCATCCCGTATTGATGATTTTACAGCATATTTTATTGAAACTGATTTGTTATCATCATGATTTGGGCTGATTGCCGTATTTGGGCTTTGAGCCAATTATTTGAACCCTTCGGGGATTTTTATCACTATTTCTTCACTATTTTGACTTATATTTAAACTCAGTCCTGTTGATGATTATTGTTTTACAAACTCAGCCACTTTTATACAGATTTGAAACTCAAATGATATTTCTAAATGATATTTTGGGCTGAGAACTACTGTTTTACAAATGCCCAAAGGGCTTGTGATGATTTTCGGACTGAGTGAGGCCGAGGGCCATATGTGAGGATATGCTGAGTGATATGAGGTCGAGCGCCTGAGTTACTATTTATGCCACACGGTGGCTTGAGTGATGTGAGGCCGAGGGCTTGAGATACTTTATATGCCACGCGGTGGCTTGAGTGATGTAAGGATATGTTGAGTGATGATACCACGAGGTGGCTTGATATAGCGCTTGGGCCGTAAGGGGCCCCTCCGGAGTTTGCACACCCACAGTGAGTGTGGGTACCCATTGTTCTGAGTGATTGATACTATGCCCGAGAGGCTGATATGAGTGATTGTGAGGTAGCCCGAGGGGCTGATACTATTCTGAGAGTGAGCCCGAGGGGCTGTTACTGTTTTGATATTGAGCCCGAGGGGCTGTTACTGTTCTGATATTGAGCCCAAGGTGCTGGCACTATTCTAATATTGAGCCCGAGGGGCTGGTTCTGTTGATATTATGCCCGAGGGGCAGTTTGTTGTAAATGTTTTTCCCGAGGGGCTGTTTACATTTCTATCATTTTTGTTACTCACTTGTAAACTACTTGCTTTACTTGTTGGAAAAAAGGGGATTTTCACTTGATTTCTCACTACTTTACTGTTTAAAGTGATTTCTGCTTCAGTATGGAATACCTTGTGTTTTTGCGTGATTTCTTGCCTTAAGTCTTTATTTATTATTATTACTCACTGAGTCGGAGTACTCACATTACTCCCTGCACCTTGTGTGCAGATTCAGGTATGTTTTGGCTGATCGAAGGTAGAGTCATCAGGGTTTAGCAAGGTAGCTGCCGGCGTTCGCAGCACTGCTTTTCTCTCTCCTCATTTCATTAGTCTGTATTTGTACACTCCAGGTTTTCAGTTGTATTTATACCCTAGTAGATGCTCGTGACTTGTAACACCCCGGTTAGGGATGTGTCGGGTTGTGCTTCCGTTAATTATATCATTAAATCATATTTAAATTGTTTATTAATGTTTAACTATTTTTGAAAAGGCGATATGGGTTTGTTGGCTAGTCTTGTCTTCACGAGAGGCGCCATCACGACCGGAGCGGGGTTTGGGTCGTGACAAGTTGGTATCAGAGCCGACTCTCAGGAAGTACGATGGGTGGGTACCCACAACGAGGACGTTGTGTTCCTGTTGGTGGGGTGAGTACAGTACAGGTGTTGTAGCACTCCTGTAGCTCGCAGGAATCCCCCATCGGAAAAAAGATGGGGAGTCCTAGGCTATATTAGTAGGACTTGGACCTACATGTGCATAGGTCTTTTCTCCATGTTCGATTGGGGGAGAACAAAACCGTGAGGGTGAAGCCCAAAGCGGACAATATATGCATAGTGTGGGCCAGGTCGTGACAGTTGGTATCAGAGCCTAGGTTACATAGGTCTCACGAGTCATGAGCAGGTTTAGTAGAGTCTCGCGGATCGGTACGGAGACGTCTGTATTTATCCTCGAGAGGCTGCAGAACCTTTAGGAAAACTTCACATTCTTGAATTCTTATCGTGCGTCCTTTGATTCAGCTTGAAATGTAACTCTTTGAAATCCTTCCACGCGTTCGTATGTGCGCATGAACGCTTAGTATCAGATGTGCCTTGATGGTTTGTGATTTCCTGATCGAGGGGCGAGGTGTGATCTTTGTAACTCGATGTTTGGCCAGTCTGAAGGACTTGAGGCCGGATCTTTTCCTATGGCTTGAGCACCGAGGTGCTGATTGTGTGAGCAAGTGTTTTGAACTTATATGTTCGGTATTGTCCCTATTAGTGGAAATGACGGTTGAGTAACTATGTGATGAGTATGTTAGTACTGCGAGATGTATTCATATGATTTGGAAACGACAAGAAGGGTCTGCTAGAATATAGAAGAACTATTAGGTGCTTGAATTCCATCTTGATTCGAGGTATAACCCCGAGTTATAGGCGTGTGAAGAATATTTTCATGTTTCCCAGTTGTGAGTGAATTAAAAAAAAATCATGTTGCGGTATGAGTTCAGACTCAGGAAGACTAAGTGATTGCGTATAGTTTATGATGGTGGAAGGTATACATAAATGTTAGTTAAGGGGAAACAGGTGGGTTATCTCCTGCAAAGTGTTCTACATTTGTGTGATCTTTATGTTGTATGTTAGAAGATCCCATTTACAAGTGAAATATATATGTGAATTTAATTTGGGTCGCTTAAAAGAGTGGGTTTAATTGTTATGAGAGTAAATACGAGATTTGTAGAAGATATGAAGTACCAGATGGTCTGTGTTCCACGAGCTTATGAAGGATTGAGTTAATCTCACTATGGTATTATGGAAGCAATAAAGCGTATGTGTTATGAGTTATGGTGCGTGTTTGACATATGGCTTTGAGCCAAGTGGGGGAGTCCGCTGTTGAATAGTTGATTGCATGGTTATATGCTCTAATGGTCCCAGTTCGAGGCGTATTTGTAAATCAGTTGTGGCTCGAGTAAAGGAAATTTCAATAAAGTCTATGTTATGATATATGGGTGTACGAGAATCGGAGAATGACTTGAGTTGTGGTTGGTAACGAATGCCCGGTGCATAGAGCAGGAAGTTGCTTGGTTATATTGGAATGAGGTCACATTCTGCAGTGTCGGAGTGCAAATGAAGCACAAGTTGTTCGGTTCGTTTAATCAATCTAACTGCGGTTTGAGTAGAGTGGATGCCTCTAGAGAATGGTCTTATTGTGTTCGAAATTTTACATGCAATAATTGGAGGCTTTCAAGTTGTACTTATGGATAGAAACTGAGTTTTCCTTGGAAGATGTCAAGACTTGTGGTGTTTTCCATATTAATTGTGGGATTCTATGTATCAGTATCAGGAGGTAATGGATTTAGATCCGCAGGAAGTTTTTCAGAGCGAATTATTTTGAATGTGGCGCTTTTGGGAATATTTAAGAGAGAATATCAACTTGAAGATGAATCAGAAGGAAATTTAGACATATAGGGTAGCTTGATAGTAGACCGAATTGGTATGGTAAGGATATGATTAATTCCGGGTGTGTGTTCGAGGTAATAAGTTCTTTCAGGTATTTTATGGCGATGCTCTTAGGTTTTGATGGCTTGCTTAGCTTGATTGAGTTAGGAGGATTCAGTCCTGACAGGTCTGATTTGTGCAAAGGGAATTCGGAGAGTTCTTGATGGTTTTTCTGCGGTTTGGAGATGTATATTTTCTATGGGCATGCGTAGAATGGGATGTATAGTGATTTTCTTCTAGATGGGACCAATGGAAAGTTCTTGACTGATTGAGTATGTAGATGTTTGTGGCTCGGAAAGGATATGAATTTCTCATGGTTATCCTAGAGTGGTATAGTTTATACGGTATGTTCGGTAAGACTGAGATTTGCATGTGTAAGGCCACGGTTCAGATTTGAATGGAAGGTCCTAAATTCTTAGGCAGCACGGGCAGTTTCAGATAATTAGAGAAATGAACTTCAGATGATTTGAGAAGGGATCTCCAGATGATTAAGGAAATGGTAATGCTAATTGAGGTGATTTGACGAGGGTATATGTTCCAGAAAGAGTAAATGTGATTGAGTTGATGGTACTTCGGTAGTATTGCAGCACTTCTCGTCAAGTTAGCTGCTGATATTCGAGTTTGCTTGGCAGCACTAAAGAATCTTAGAGTATCTCTCGTGGGGTGATTGGGTACTAGAGGTGAGTTATATATGAGAGTGGCGGAATTGGGATCAGATATGGTAATTCATGTGTTTTATGGACTTGGAGATTAGGAGTTCTCATATACAAGTTAGATTGTGGTTGTGGATGGAAAAATGTGGGTAAGTTAGTTAGATATTAGTATGTGCTATGATTCAGTCATTGTGGACTTTCGAAGGATTATTTATCTGTTGTGTGTAACTGGAGTTGATGTATGGTCCATTGGTAGACCTATATGGGATATGTGTCCAGCATCAAGACGATTTTGTTGACTTCAAGTTGATGTTGGCGAAGGATGTGTTGCTTTGGTTGTTTTGAGCTATTAGCAATTATGGGGATCTATGCGTTACCTTTCAGTGTTGTGAGACATTACAATCTGTTGGTTATAGGTACCTATGGTGCGGTTCTATCAGAGCTTCATAATAGAAGTCGAGCGGGAAGAGTAATTGTGTTGGATTAGATGAGATCGTTTGGATCATCAATGAATACAACGGATTCGATTTCAGCATGTTGGAAGGATAATATCGAGGTTCGGCTCAGAAATTTGCTTTGGTATTTGCCAAAAAAAAAGTGGCTTCATGAATGGTTGATCTGGGAAGTGGTTATGGCTTATTGCATGTTTCATTATCATTGGCAGTATATGAAAGTGCTGGAATGAGACTTTAGTTGATAAGAGATTTTCTACTTGTATTCGGTTGTTGCGTACAACTGCTATGAATGGAATTTATCTCTACATATCTTTGAGTTATGTGGTATGTCATATAATTGCACCTGACGATGCAGGTATGGGTGAATACAGCTTGTTCGGACTTATTCAAAGTATAGATGTGAGATTCTGATCTTATAGATGATTTCAGAAGTGGAAATGTGGTTCTAAGGTTTATGTGCTAGGTTGGATTGTGAAAGTTCAGTTGCATTGTGTTATCGGACCTATATGAGATAGGGTGATGTAGGATCACCCCCGGGTATATGCATGGTAAAGTTATTCAGCTATTGGTTGGCTTTTAGAACAACTCTGAGTACGTTCGAGGACGAACGTGTGTTTAAGTGGGGGAGGATGTAATGACCCGACCGGTCGTTTTGAGCTTTTGCACTTCACTCGCCAGTTCTTGAGCATTACTTGCCCCATGTGGTATATTATGACTTATGTAAATCATTGGTGTTGGGTTTCAGGTTAATCAGGATGAATTTGGAAGAACAGTTCTCAGTTGAAGCTTGAAATTTGAATGGTTTGACCAAAATTTGACTTATGTGTATTTGATCTCGGATTGAAATTTTTATGATTTGGTTAGCTCCGTTAGGTGATTTGTGACTTAGGAGTGTGATCGAATTTGGTTTTGGAGGTCCGGTGTAGAATTAGGGTTGAATTGGCGAAGTTAGTATTTTAGCGAATTCCGGTTGATAGGCGAGATTTTGATATAGTAGTCAAAATGGAATTCCGAGAGTTGTTGTAGCTTCATTATGTCATTTGTGATGTGTGTGCGAAATTTCAGGTTATTCGGACATTGTTTGGTCGGGTTTTTTATCGAAAGAGTATTTCGGAAGTTTTTGAAAACTTAGGCTTGAATTCGATGAGTTTTGGGTAATTTGATGTTGTTTGAGGTGTTTTGATGATTTGAGCAGGTTTGAATGATGTTATGAATTATGTTGGCATTTTTGGTCGGGGTCCCATGAGGCTCGGATAAGTTCTGGAAGAGTTTTTGGAAGATTTTGTCGATTTGATCATAAGCATGTAATGATCCAAAGGTCCATTATTAGTTCTAGAGATCAAAATTTGATTTCGAAACTTCCAGAATTTTGATAATGAATTATAGGACTGATCTGGAAAGTTTGGTCTAATTTCATCAAGTCGCGATTGGGTTTTTGACACGAAACATGAGTTAATTGTTTAACGAGTGAAATGGGTATTGAACTGACCAAATGAGCTCTGAATTGAGTTTCGACTGAAGGTCTATGTTCGTATCATTATTTGTGACTCATAGGAACAAGAATTATCGAATTCTGAGGTCCCAGGCCCGAGAAATGAATTTTTGAGTAAAATTGTTTTCTGAAAATATTTAAGGAAAATGGAAATGAAATTTGATTAGAAAGTGATGATATCGGGCCCGTATTTTGGTTACGGCGTCTGGTACAGGTCTTATATATGGTTTAAGCACTTTTTGTAAAGTTTGGTTTAAAACGGACGTCGTTTGATGTGTTTCGGACTCAAAATGGAAAAATTGATGTATTATGAAATTTGAAAGAATTCTTGGATTTTAAAGCTTAATTCATGGTATATGACGTTATTTTGGCGATTTGATCGCACGGTTAAGTTCGTAGGATGTTGTTGAGTTAGTGTATGTGTTTGGTTAGGAGCCCCGAGGGCTCGGGAGTGTTTCGTAGGTGTCTCGGAGTGATTTCGGACTTAGGGAAAATTGCAGAAACAGTACCGTGTACAGTACCCCATGAATAGTACCGTGTACAGTACCCCGTGAACAGTACCGTAGGTGTGAACAGTACCCACGATATTTTCTGGACAGATTCAAGCTCTGAAAATGGGACTCGTCCCATTTTTCATTTTTACCAAATTGGAGCTCGGGGAAAGGCGATTTTCGGGAGATTTTAAGAGAAAACAATGGGATTCGAGGCAATCAGAGGTCGATTTGAAAGACAAAGGCATCACGAGCTAGAGGATTCGACGGTTCAAGGTGAGTAATGATTGTAAATGATGTCCTGAGGGTTTGAAACCCTGGATTGCACATCGTAGTGCTATATTGAGGTGAAACACACGCTGAATGATGAGCGCGGGTTCCTTTACTACTGGGGATTGTGACTTGGTCCATCCCGTATTGATGATTTTACTGCATATTTGATTGAAACTGATTTGTTATCATCATGATTTGGGCTGATTGTCGTATTTGGGCTTCGAGCCAATTATTTGAACCCTTCGGGGATTTTTATCACTATTTCCTCACTGTTTTGACTTATATTTAAACTCAGTCCTGTTGATGATTATTGTTTTACAAACTCAGCCACTTTTATACAGATTTGAAACTCAAATGATATTTCTAAATGATATTTTGGGCTGAGAACTACTGTTTTACAAATGCCCAAGGGGCTTGTGATGATTTTCGGACTGAGTGAGGCCGAGGGCCATATGTGAGGATATGCTGAGTGATATAAGGCCGAGGGCCTGAGTTACTATTTATGGTACGCGGTGGCTTGAGTGATGTGAGGCCGAGGGCCTGAGATACTTTATATGCCACGCGGTGGCTTGAGTGATGTGAGGATATGCTGAGTGATGATGCCACGAGGTGGCTTGATATAGCGCTTGGGCCGTAAGGGGCCCCTCCGGAGTCTGCACACCCACAGTGAGCGCGGGTACCCATTGTTCTGAGTGATAGATACTATGCCCAAGGGGCTGATATGAGCGATTGTGAGGTAGCCCGAGGGGCTAATACTATTCTGAGAGTGAGCCCGAGGGGCTGTTATTGTTCTGGTATTGAGCCCGAGGGGCTGTCACTGTTCTGATATTGAGCCCGAGGGGCTGGCACTGTTCTGATATTGAGCCCGAGGGGCGGTTTGTTGTACATGTTTTGCCCAAGGGGATTTTTACATTTCTATCATTTTTGTTACTCACTTGTAAACTACTTGATTTACTTGTTGGAAAAAAGGGATTTTCACTTGATTTCTCACTACTTTACTGTTTAAAGTGATTTTTCTGCTTCAGTATGGAATATCTTGTGTTTTTGCGTGATTTCTTGCCTTCAGTCTTTATTTATTATTATTACTCACTGAGTCGGAGTACTCACATTACTCCCTGCACCTTGTGTGCAGATTTAGGTATGTTTTGGTTAATCGAAGGCAGAGTCATCATGGTTTAGCAAGGTAGCTGCCGGCGTTCGCAACACTGTTTTTCTCTCTCCTCATTTCATTAGTCTGTATTTGTACACTCCAGGCTTTCAGTTGTATTTATACCCTAGTAGATGCTCGTGACTTGTGACACCTCGGTTAGGGCTGTGTCGGGTTGTGCTTCTGTTAATTATATCATTAAATCATATTTAAACTGTTTATTAATGTTTAACTATTTTTGAAAAGGCGATATGGGTTTGTTGGCTAGCCTTGTCTTCACGAGAGGTGCCATCACGACCGGAGCGGGGTTTGGGTCGTGACAGACAGAGAGCTGGAAGAAATCAATAACAAGCTTGATACGCTTGTGATGCTAGCCACATTTGATAGTCTTGGTGATGAAGACGCTTGTCCATCTGACAGTGACGCCGACAATGACGATATGAACGATTAGTTTTTTCGGATAATCCTGTTAGTTAAAGGGTTATTATGTTATTTATTTTTTATGTAATTTTAATTTATCTTTTATTTTTTAATGAAAAATTCTGTTTTTGTTTTAAATTTTTGTGCATTTTTTAATATTAATTCTCTTTATATTTGAAAAATAACAAAGGAAATGAACTAAATAACTTCAGCAGGAATTAACAAAAACTCATCCGAAAATTACATATTGCAGGACAAAATATTAAGCATGTTTTAGCAAATGAACTAAAAAAACTTTAGCATACTAAAAATGTTTTACATATTCCGGAATACTTAAGCATTTTTTGGTATGAAGTTTTTCCAAAAAATCATAATAAAATACATAGTGCATGAGTATGTAATTTTAATTTATGTTTTATTTTATTTAATGAAAAATGATGTTTTTGTTTTTATGTTTTTTTGCATTTTTTTAATATTAATCCTCTTTAAACTTAAAAAATAACAAAAGAAATTAACTAAATAACTTCAGCAGACATTAACAAAAACTCATTAAAAAATTACATATCGCAGGACAAAATATTAAGCATGGAAATGAACTAAATAATTTTAGCAAGAATTAACAAAAACATATCCAAAAATTACATATTGCAGGACAAAATATTAAGCATGTTTTAGCAAATAACTAAAAAAACTTCAGCATACTAAAAATTATATAAAAAATGTTTTACATATTCCGGAAAACTTAAGCATTTTTTGGTATGAAGTTTTTCCAAAAAATCATAATAAAATACATAGTGCAGGAGGAAAACTTCAGCTCGTTTTGCTGAAGTTTTCAAGAATGAACTAAAAAACTTCAGCATAAAATGCTGAAGTTTTTGTGCAATATGTAATTTTAATATATGTTTTATTTTATTTAATGAAAAATGATGTTTTTGTTTTAATGTTTTTGTGCATTTTTTTCAATATTAATCCTCTTTAAACTTAGAAAATAACAGAGGAAATTAACAAAATAACTTCAGTAGGCATTAACAAAAACTCATTAAAAAATTGCTTATTGTAGGACAAAATATTAAGCAAGGAAATGAACTAAATAACTTCAGCAGGAATTAACAAAAAATTATCCGAAAATTACATATTGCAGGACATAATATTAAGCATGCTTTAGCAAATGAACTAAAATACTTCAGCATACTAAAAATTATATGAAAAATATTTTACATATTCCGGAAACTTAAGCATTTTTCGTATGAAGTTTTCCAAAAAATCATAATAAAATACATAGTGCAGGAGGAAAACTTCAGCTCGTTTTGCTGAAGTTTTCAAGAATGATGTGCAATATGTAATTTTAATTTATGTTTTCTTTTTTACCCAGTGGAGGAGGGAAACTTCAGCTCGTTTTTTGAAATTTTTAAAGATGAACTAAACAACTTCAGCATCCCATGCTGAAGTTTTTGTGCAATATGTAATTTAATTTATATTTTATTTTTACCTAATACAGGAGGAAAACTTCAACTCATTTTGCTGAAGTTCTTAAAGATGAACTAAAATACTTCAACACTTTATGCTAAAGTATCACGACCCAGATTTTTCACCCTCGGGAGTCGTGGTGGAGCCTACTAGTGAAAACTAGGCAAGCCACCTATTCTGATTAATTTACCCTTTTCATTTTTAACCTCTTAATAATAACAAGTTAGCATATTATAAATAGCGGAAATAATAATGCAGAAGAACGAAATTTAACGATTAAGCTAGTACCAATACAAATCCATAAGCATAAACCACCCAAAACTGGTGTCACAATCTCACGGACTATCTAAGAATACTATAAATAGGGTCTGAACAAAATAAATACATGTCTATCTTTGAAATAGAAAAGAACAGAGAAACAAGATAGGAAGGGGACGCCAAGGCCTGCGGACGCCTGCAATTTAAAGTATCTAGCAAAATAACAGTAATAGAAGTAGTTTCAAAGTAACGGGGAGGGGTAACATGCTATGGGGAAAAAACCAACATAAAGAATCACAGTAATAGTGGAATAAGACAATTAAGGCACTTGAACTGATAACAGTAAGAAATTTGTCACGACCCAAGTTCACCCTCCGTGAACTATCGTGACGACACCTAGTCTCTACGACTAGGTAAGCCTAACAATTTCGGAAAAGAGAAAACAAATGCGGAAAAACTTATAAAAACTGAAGACAACAAATATAAAAGCATTTAATATGCCGCTCGGCATATACTAATACAAGATCTCAAAAACTGAACAACTTCCCAAGACCCGGAATCTCATGAAATTACAAGCTATGAATATTACATAGTGCTCTAACTCCAAAATGTCTAGATCAAAGTAAATACAGAAGGCTATAACTACTAGAGAGAATGGAGAGGGACTCCTCGGTCTACAGACGCGGTAGATATACCTCAAAGTCTCTGAAAAATCGCCTCGCCTCAAGTATGATAGTGCTGAGCCGAAGAACCTGGATCTGCACATGAAAAACATGCGCAAGAAGGGCATGAGTACACCACAACGGTACTTAGTATGTGTTAAGCCTAACCTCGGTCGAGTAGTGACGAGGAAGGTCAGGGCCCTACTGATTTTAGATTAAAAAAAAAGGTAAAACAGTATAGAATACGATAATATAATTAAGTGCTAACAGTATGAACTAACACGGGATGACAAGAATAACAACAACTACAACAGAGAGAGAAAACACAGAGAGAATATAACTCTACACAGCAATAGCAATTCGGGATCACCCAGGATACCGTCCTATAGTCCCCGAATGTAAATATCCAGTGGATCTCCCAAGTGTAGTCCCGTAGTCCACTCATAGTGCGCGGGATCTACCGGAATACCTATCCATAGTCCCAAATATAAATACCCAGTACTGGGGGAATCTACCGGGTGCAATCCCGTAGTTCCTATATAAATGTGCAAGGGGTTCTACCGGAATAAAAATTCGTAGTCCCAAAGTAAAGATGTAGGGGAATCTCCCGAGATACTGTCCCGTAGTCCCAAAGTAAACACACAGCAGTAACACAAAGAATATTCAATTCAATCCAAATTTCATACCAAGGTAAAACAGGTATTTCTAACCTAGCATGCTGCACATAATTCAATTAAAGCAGTTTGAGAAAGTAAGGTAATTAAGTCAATTAGACATGCTTCCCTAAGCTAACAGTAGGCATAAATTGCAAGTAGTATAAATAGGAAAGGAAACACAGTTATAGTTACTTAATAAAGATAGGATTTCCAACAATTAGGACAAGTACGCACTCGTCACCTCATGTACAAGGCATTTCATATATCAACAATACCAAATCCTAAGGGGAGTTCCCCCCTCCCCCCCCACAAGGTTAGGCAAGCCACTTACCTCGAACCCGCTCATTCAACTCAATACCACGTTCTTGCCACAAGTATCTGACTCCAAATGGCCAAAATCTTTTTAAAGTAATTACATAATGTAAATATAACTTAAAGTAACTAATCCAACAAATACATTCGAAGCTAATACGCGAAATTAGAAAAAATGCCCAAAAAGCCCCCCCCCCCCAAGGCTTACTTCTCGGAATCAGGTAAAATTTACAAATTCGGAATCCTCACACTCTCACGGGTTCATATATACAGAAATTACTCCAATCCGGCATCAAAATCTTGAACAAAAATCCAAAATTAGGCCTAAGAACTTTTCCAAATTTTCACCCCAAATTCGAATTTAAAGGATGAATTTAAGCATAGATTCGTGAGAATTAATCAAAACCGAGTAAGAATTACTTACCCAAAACACCCAGGTGATAATCTCTCCCAAAATTGCCAATCCCGAGCTCCCAAGTCAATTTCTAAGGTTTTGAGACTAAATCCTCATTTCTACCCTTTTTCTGACCAGTGAAACCACATCTGCGGCTCTGGGACTGCACCTACGGTCCCGCTTCTGTGGAGACCATGTCGCACATGCGACTTTTTATTAAACCGAAAATTCCGCACCTGCAACACCCCTTTGCGCAGATGCGATGCCGCTTTTGTGGTGCATGGGCCGCATCTGCGACCTAAGTCCAAAATGCCTCAGACCGCACCTGCGATCCTCCTACCGCTTCTGTGGTGCCGCACTTGCGGTCCAATACACGCAGGTGTGATTATGACATGTTCAGCCAACTTCATATTTCTCCTAAGTCCAATTCAACTTCCGTTAAGCACCCAAAACTCACTCGAGGCCCCCGGGACCTCAACCGAACATGCCAACCAGACCTAAAACATCATACGAACTTATTCCAACCCTCGAATCACATCAAACAATTCTAAAAGCACAAATCTCTCTCCAATCCAAGACTAAGGATTCCAAAAACTTCCAAATTCCGCTTTCAATCAAAAAGCCTATCAAACCTTGTCTGAATGGCCTGAAATTTTGCGCACACGTCACATTCAACACTGCTGAGCTACTTCAACTCTGGGAACTCCATTCCGACCCCTAGATCAAAATTTCACTATCGAACCGGAAACTTCAAAAATTCAACTTTTGGCATTTTAAGCCTAAATAAGCTATGGACCTCCAAAACTCAATCCGAACATGCCCCTAAGCCCGAAATCACCCAACAGAGCTAACGGAACCAACGTAATTCCATTTCGAGGTCGTCTTCACACTTCTCCAACTACGGTCCAAATTCTAAAGCTTAAACTCTCATTTAGGGACTAAGTGTCCCAAAACACTCCGAAAATCAAAACGAACCTTCCCGATAACTTACAATAGCAGAAACAAATACGGGGAATGCAGTTAATATGGGATAGGGGCGTAAATTCTTAAAACGACCGACTGAGTCATTACATCCTCCCACTCTTAAAATATTTGTTCGTCCTCGAACGAGCATAGAGTAATACCCGAATTAGTGAAAAGATGAGGGTAACGGCTGCGCATATCCTGCTCAGTCTCCCAAGTTGCCTCCTCGACCGGCTGACCCCGCCACGGAACCTTCATTGATACAATGTTCTTTGACCTCAGCTTCCGAACCTGCCTGTCCAATATCGCCACCGACTCCTCAACATAAGATAGATCTTTGTCCAACTGGACAGAATTGAAATCCAACACGTACGACGGATCACAGTGATACCTCTAGAGCATCGAAACATGAAATACCAGATAAACTCCTGCCAAGCTGGGAGGTAAGAAAAGCTCATAAGCAACTTCCCCAATACGTCTCAATATCTCAAAAGGACCAATAAACCTCGGACTCAACTTCCCTTTCTTCCCAAATCTCATAACGCCCTTCATAGGCGAAACCCAAAGCAAGACCCACTCTCCAATCATATAGGAAACATCACGAACCTTCCGGTTCGCGTAACTCTTTTGTCCGGACTGGGCTATACGGAGTCTATCCTGAATCACCTTAACCTTCTCCAAAGCATCCTGAACCAAGTATGTGCCCAATAATCTAGCCTCACCCGGCTCAAACCAACCTACCGGGGATCTACACCGTCTACCATATAAAGCCTCATACGGTGCCATCTGAATGTTGAACTGATAACTGTTGTTGTAGGCAAACGTGGCCAATGGAAAGAACTGATCCCAAGAACCTCCAAAGCCCATCACACACGCACAGAGCATATCCTCAAGAATCTAAATAGTGTGCTCGGACTGTCCGTCCGTCTGGGGGTAAAACGTGTAAGGGATCAAAATAACCTTGAGGGGAAGGTGTTAGGCACCCCTCGCGGTCCACAACGGTGGGTCCTGGCCGAACTTAGTAATTTGAATTAGTCATTTAACAAGTAAGCGGTCTAAACACACATTTGCCAATAAAGGTAGTTTACACAATCTAAACACATATACAATCAAGAAAGTTTAGATGGCCTAAACATGCGTAAATTAAGGAGGTCTAAGCAGTCCAAGCATACATAAACCAAGGAAGTTTAGGCAGTCTAAGTACACATATATGAATTAGGAAAGGGAAGTCCTAAATTAATTAGCCTATAGGATCAATCTGTGCAATGCCCGGTAATCCTCCTCAACTAGAGGGGCTACACATGACATTAGCACGTAGGTCATCATATCCTTTTACTACCATTACCCTCCCCTTAGTGGTTATATAAGCGAGTTTAATTAATGAACTCTAAGCGTGCTTTACCCGTCCCTTCCTTGTGGTCCTGGAGGCATTTAGGACCTATATACTCAGGTAGTTCTAGACACTCCTAAGGTATTTAAAAGGTAAAATCTAAGGGACAACAAAGAACACATAGGACTGTCAAATAGGGAAGCAATTAAGGGCTCATGTTTACCTCCACACATAAACAAATACATAGCACGTCTCAAACAATCGATTTTTTAGAAATTTAAAAAGCCTTAAAACATGATATCTAGATAAACAGATACAGAATATGCAATATTTGTTTAAGAGCGAAGTAACAGAACTCTAATTAGTTTGCCTATTGATTTTATAGCCTGTTAAGCCTGGACAATTCCACACATAAACAGAACCTGATTTTATAGTTACTTAAATACCTAAGGCTTGCCTAGGCGTGGCTCTGTATGCAGTCATAATTTGGGAACTATTTAAACAGCTTGATGTTATTTAGTCCTATAGGCATGCTGATCTAAGTGATTAATATTACAAAAACTGATTTTAGGCATGTTGATAGTAGGACATGATATCTATGTCTTGGGACAATTTTAAACCCTTTTATAGACAGTTATTTATTCAAAATGACGTAGTCATGGTTTAGAACCAAATGCAAAAAAAGTCTAAATTAGGATTTCTAATGCACATAAAGATGATCATTTTTATTAAGCATGATTATAGTAGCAGTTTGATGACATGATTTCCAGGTGATAATGACTTATGCAGAGTCAGAGAAAGAAGTGATGAACTTATAACATACTTGTAATATGTGAAATACAAACGTGAGTATCCTAAGGTAGGTTTTATAATGTAAATATTTTAGACTTATGACATGTTTTGATGCAAATAGCATAGCATATGGGCCTAAAACAGGATTTCTATTCTAACATGCACTCAAAGCAGGATTTCTGTCGCAAATATATATAAACTAAGAGCATGATTTCTACTATGTATCAACCTAAAGCATGATATCTAACCAGTTTCCCACAAACATCATATAGGAACCCTCCCTTTTACTAATCACCCCAATATTTATTTACAAATAATATTATTACAGACCAAGATCAAAAGAATTAAATAAGTAAATGAAACTATGTTATAGGGAGCCTAAATCTGGCCCAAAGTATCTGGGAATGCCAGGCCTTCAACAGAGTATCAGAAACGAAAGATCTCACAGCCAGTAATATGTGTCTTGGTGTGTCAGAGTTCCCTAAGGACCTCAAGAATCCCGGACAGTGCTCACACCAAGACCATTTCTTAAATGGGGATTGATTATGTACAGTGTGGAAGGGCCAGCCCTGGTATGCTAGAGTTCAGAGAGATCTCAAGGATCCCTAAGTAGTACATATACTAGAGGGGCAGAACTTAATAGTCTAAGAGTAGAAGTAAGAGTGCTTGACATAGTGTTGAAAGACTTAGTGAAACAGTTTAGAAGTGGAAAGATTCAGAAATAATTTGAAAGATACTAGGAGAATGCTAGGAGTAGGAGCAGCAGTTTGAAATCATTTTGAGGAAAAACATAGTCAGCAAACAACCTAATCAATCGTAGAATACCTAGATTCACTTAACAAGCAGCCTTACAAACAAGGGGTGAAGGAGATTGGGAAATATATAGGGTTGAAACCATATAAACAGGGAAACTGATACAACAAATCAACCAGGGGACTACTGAACAAGTTAGACATGGTGATAGACAGTTAAGACATGGAGAAAGAATGTAACAGAATCATGTTGAAAACACAAATGTGTTGAACAGAATTGGACACAATCAGGACCAATTGAATGCACTAGAAAACTAAATAACTAACATAGTCATACCAATAAGAGGGATGGGGGTAAGGGAACTAATTAAACATGTTGGACAGGTATCAAAGAAACTAAGTGAAGTCAGACATACTAATTACACATAAGGCATAATTTAGACATGCTTAATAACAGTAAACAAAGAAACAAGTTGAATAACTAATACAGGGATAAACATGGATGTATAGACATGGAACACATAAGGTTGAGTTTCAAAATTTAACTAGAGACATACCAGTTAAAGAAGAGAATGCAGAATGTAAAAAAAGGAGATTCCACTATCTAGCCTTGGCTTTCAGCCGGCTAGACCAACAGTCAGCACAAGTAGCAAAGAAATAAGAGAGAGTTTGAATGTATGTGTGTGCATTCTGAACAGTGTTCGTGTGTTGAAGAAACATAATGATAGTGCTTATATAGTAGTACAGAGTAGAGCCAAAATAAGGTAAAGGAATCAGCATTCGGTCAATTAAGGAAATTATAGGATCTCAGAATCCAATCACATAAGGAGTTCAGAATAGACTCCTTTAATTAGGGGTAATTGATCAAACGGTAACAACAGGGGTCTAGTTAAGGAAAGAATCTCCATCAAACCATATAAACGAATCAGTAAGAATCCCTGAACCATTCGGATAGTTTACTAAGGCAAGGCAGGTAACTATTGTGAATAAGGTAAATGAAGTAACCAAATAATCAATCAATGCTTGATTGGGGATAGGAAATTAGAGAATTATACCATAAATAACTCTAATTGAATCATCAAATAAGGCAAGAAGTAGGTTTAACCGTCAGTCAGGGTTAAAGCCCATAAATCAAGCAATTAATCATACGACTACGGTAATCATAGATAATTAAAGACCAATCAAAGGTCAGTTAAACCATAAATAAATAAGAGGTGTAAATTAAGAGCCTCAGGATTAAGGGAAATGAACAAAAATCAGTAAGTTGCTTCAGTAAACAAATGAAATCCTAGATAAAATAACAGACAAGAGGTTTGAAATCAAACAATGAATAGTCAGTCAAGCCAGAAACATAATCATGCGAGAAAGATTAAATAAAACATGAGGATCTCAGAAAACCCTTTGTGAAAACATAAGAAGTAGAAAAACCTAATTTGAAAACATTTAAAGTTGATTGACAGTATAGAGGTCAAAGAACCCTCAAAGAAAACAGCCATGGAAACTTGAAAGCATTTCAAACATACAAGGATTAGAACAACAGAAGTCAGAGAAATTAAAAACCTAAAGTAGCGTAGTGCTAAAAATCGGTTAGTAATAGAGAAGTAAAAGAACCTTAAAGAACAACCATGGGAATTTGAAAACACTCCAGATACACAGAGATTCGACCAACAAACAACAAGAGAACCAAACCCTAATATGACAAAGTGCTCAAAAAATCGGTTAATCATTAAAGAAATAAAAGAACCTTAAGGAAACATCAATGACGAACTTAAAATCACTTCAGATTTACAAGGATCTGGACAGATTCAAGTCCAAACATTAGGTTTTGAAGAAAAGAGAAAGGGTAATGAGAATCTGGTGTTTGAATCAGAGATTTGAGCCGTAAAACATCGATAGAAAGCACTCACAGACCATAGACAGACTCTTGGAGAGTTTTGAACAAGATCTGGACTAGATCTCTTCGAGGTCCTTCCACGAAATCACAAAATCGAGCAACCAGGGGAAGTAAGAGACAAGTAGAAGTCTCAGACAACCATGGAAGTCCATAGATCGAACAGGAATCAAAGGGATTAGGGCTAGTTTTGGGTGGCAGCAATTAGGGTTAGGTTTAGGTCTCAGTGAGAACTGAAAGTATTAGGTATTCTAGGGCGGTTGTTTGGTGAGAATGAGTTAGGTTAGAGGGGGGGTCGTTTGGAATTAAAAAGGTAAGAACAGATAAGGGTCATTGATCTCAGAGATCAACGGCTAGGATTAGGAGGGTCCTGGGTCGGGTTAGGTTTAATTAGGGTTGGGTTTGATTGGTTTAGGCCTGGTTTAATAGCTAGGTCCGAAAAATAAAGGAATAAAAAGGCTATTTGTTAAATACCCAAGTAATTGAGTAAAAGTTATTTTATAAAATAATTAACAATGGGAAAAAATAATTTTCATACATAGAAGTGATTTAAAATAATTATCAATATTTTAAAAATATAATGAACCAATTCCTGATAAAATAATGCAGTGATGTATGCATGGACTATAATTGCAAAATTATTGCAGTTGTAACCAGAAGGTGTAAATCTGGCCATTTGTGAAACAATTTGAACTTAATACGACTATAAATAGCAAAATTAAATCAATGAAATGTTATAGAGCCATTTGTGATGCAATTTTATAATTATTTATATAAATAAAATACTAGAATAAATTAATTTAAAAATATAGAAATTATGAAAAATATCAATTGATGCTAATGCATAGTTTTGAAGGTATATATGCACTTTGAAAATATTATCGGAAAAAATTGGGTATCAACAGCTGCCCCTCTTTACCCGGGAAGGACAAAAGAGTTTTCGGGTAAAGAAATGATGGCCAATTTTGACCGAATGGGATGTTTTGAAAGATAGAGGCTGAACTCTGGTCTTTGAGCTCCCTATATATCCTTGGTTTTACAGGAATTAGGCCATGTGTAGTTCCGAATCCACTAGTGAATGAAGCCGATGGAGTTGTTATAGGAATGGTAGCCAATTTCAGCAAAGGTTCTTTTGTGAAGGGTAATGTCCGATAGAGTTATAATTTTGCGTTTGGGGTGTATCAGATGTGTTCTAGGGTAGATAGCTGGATGTCACAAGGTAGGATGGGAAAGTGATGAGAATTGGTAGTGAAAATAGTATGAGTGGAAACCAGAGCGAAGGTTGCTCCTGTTTTGAAATACGGTTAACTACGGGACCACCTGCAAACTCAAAATACGATGCATGCAAGTACATAGGTTACTACAAAAATTTAAACGTTATGCAAATTCCCTTTGGACCATGAAAGATTGTCTTTGGACAGTAAGGATGATGTCCTTAGACTATGATGTCCAGGGCCATGAATTGTGAGATAGAAGATTCACAAGCCATGAAATGTGTTCTCGGGCCATGAAATGGTGCCTCTGAACCATGACGCCTTTGAATAATGATATGAAAATTTGAGAGATCCTCAGGCCATGGCATGGTGTCTTCCGGCTATGAGGATGATGCCTTTTGGACAATGACGCCTTCGGATAAGTTGGCGATATTTCAGCCCATGAGATGTAATAATATGATGCTAAAATTAACAAGACAATGCTTAGTCTTGTGAGGTTGAGGGCATAGCTTAGCCCGAAAGAGGAGCAAATATATAGTGGCGGAATAGAATAGAGTTTATGCAAGGAGGGACAATGCTTAGTCCCATGAGAAGGCAGTGCTTAGCCTTATCCAGAATGGAGACAGAGCTTAGTCTCGTGGAAGATGCGGGACAAGGAGTAGTCCCATGCAGATGGAAGGCAGCGCTTAGCCTTATGCAAATATGGAAGCAGGGCTTAGCCTCATGCAAGGGAAAGGCAGTTTTTAGCCTTATGCAAATATGGTGTCACGACCCAAGTTCCCTCTCCGTGAACTGTCGTGACAGCACCTAGTCTCTACGACTAGGTAAGCCTAAAAATTGCGGAAAAAGAAACAGAAATGCAGAAAAACTAATAAAAATTGAAAATAAGCAAATATAGAAACGTTTAAGATGTCGCTCGGCATATACTAATACAAGATCTCAAAAACTGAACAACTTCCCAAAACCTGGAATCTCATGAAATCACAAGCTGTCGAATAACTACAAGTGTCTAACTCAAGAATGTCTAAACAAAAGTAAATACAGAAGGGCTAATATTGTAAGAGAGAGTGGAAAGGGACTCCTTGGTCTACGGACGCGGCAGATATACCTCAAAGTCTCTGGAGAATCGCCTCGCCTCAAAGGTAGTAGGGACGAGTCGAAGTACCTGAATCTGCACATGAAAAACATGCACAGAAAGGGCATGAGTACACCACAGCGGTACTCAGTAAGTTCCAAGCCTAACCTTAGTCGAGTAGTGATGAGGAAGGTCAGGGACCTACTGATTATAGCTGAAAATCGAGGTAAAGCAAAATAGAATAAGACGATATAATTAAATGCTAACAATATGAAGTAACACAGGATAATAAGGATAACAATAACTATAACAGAGACAAAATAATCATTGAAGGAATACAACTCAACATAGAGATAACAACCGGGGATCTCCTAGGGTACCGTCCTGTAGTCCCCAAATGTAAATATCCAATGGATCTCCCAGGTGTCGTCCCGTAGTCCAACTCATAGTGCGCGGGGATCTACCGGAATCCCGATCCGTAGTCCCAAATGTAAATACCCAGTACTGGGGGAATCTACCGGGTGCAGTCCCGTAGTTCCAATATAAATGTGCAGGGGGATCTACCGGAATACAAATCCGTAATCCCAAAGTAAACAGGAAGGGGGATCTCCCGGGATACTGTCACGTAGTCCCAAAGTAAACACACAGCAGCAACACGAAGAATATTCAATTCAATTCAAACTTCATACCAAGGTAAAACAGGTATTTCTAACGTAGCATACTGCACATAATCCAAATAAGGCAATTTGAACAAGTAAAGCAATTAAGTCAATTAGACATGCTTTTCTAAGCTAATAGCAGGCTTAAATTGCAAGTAGTATAAACAAGAAAGGAAACACAATTATAGTTAGTTAATGAACACATGGTTTTCAACAATTAGCACAAGTACTCACTCATCATCTCATGCACAAGTCATTTCAAATATCAACAATACAAAATCCTAAGGGGGAGTTCCCCCACAAAAGGTTAGGCAAGCCACTTACCTCGAACCGGCTCAAAATCAACCTGAAACCACGCTCTTGCCACGAGTACTCGACTCCAAATGGCCCAAATCTATTCAAATCAATTGCATAATGTAAATATAACTTCTAGTAACTGGTTCCACTAATTAAGTCTAAGCTAATACGCGAAATTAGGAAAAATAACCAAAATGCCCCCGGGACCACGTATCGGAATCGAGTAAAAGTTACAGATTATGAACCCCATTCACTCACGAGTCTAGCCATACAAAAATTATCCAAATTCGACGTCAAATCCCCAATCAAAATTTGAAAATTAGGTCTAAGAACTCTTTTAAATTTGTTCCCCAATTTCTCACCCCAAATCCGAAATTAGATGATTAATTCATGTTTAGATTAATGGGTTATAAGAAAAAAGGAGTTAGGAATCATTACCCAATCGAAATCTCTAAAAATCCCTCAAAATCTCGCTCAAATCTGAGCTCCCAAGCTCTAGTTTTGATAGAAATGGCAAAACCCTCGACATTGAAATTTTATATTCTGCCCGGGTAAATCCTTCTTCGCGAACGCGAGGGGCACTACTTAGCTTGGTCCAGTTTTCCTTCATCGTGAACGCGATGTCCCTGTCGCAAATGTGGTGACCACCTTCCCCCTCCTACGCGAATGCGGGACCATCTTCGCGAACACGTAAGTAGACCTCACAGCCTCGAGACCACCTTCGGAATGCGAAGCATTAAACTTCCACCAGCCCCATCTCCTCTTCGCGAATGCGAGACCCCACTCGTGAACACGAACAAGGAAACCAAAACTGGAGACCTGCTGCAATTTTCTACAATTCTCTAAGTCCAAAAATGACCTATTGAGCATCCGAAACACACCCGAGGCGCCCGGGACCTCAACCAGACATACCAACCAAACCTAAAAAATCATTCAAACTTGTTCCAACCTTCGGAATGCTCAAAACAACATCAAAACACCAAATTAACATCGGATTCAAGCCTAAGAATTCCAAAAACTCTCAAGTTACGCTTTCGATCAAAAAGTCTATCAAACCTCATCCGAATGACCTGAAATTTTGCAAGCACGTTACATTCAACACTACGGAGCTACTCCAACTTCCGGAATTCCATTTCGACCTCGATATCAAAATCCCACTATCGAACCGAAAACTTCAAAAATTCAACTTTCGGCATTTCAAGCCCAAATAAGCTACGGAACTCCAAAACACAATCTGAACACGCCTTTAAGCCCAAAATCACACAACGGAGCTAACGGAACCGACGAAATTCCATTCCGAGTCTATCTTCATACTACTCCGACTACAGTCCAAATTCTAAAGCTTAAGCTCTCTTTTAGGGTCTAAGTGTCCCAAAACTCACCGAAACTCACAACCAAACATCCCAGCAAATCAAAATAGTAGAAACAAAGACGGGGAAAGTAGTTAATAGGGGATCAGGGCGATAATTCTTAAAACGACCGGCCGGGTCGTTACATCCTCCTATACTTAAACAGTTGTTCATCCTCAAACGAGTATAGAGACATACCTGAAGTAGTAAAAAGATGAAGGTAACGGTTGCGCATATCCTGCTCGATCTACTAGGTTGTCTCCTCGACCGGTTGACCCCGCCAGTGAACCTTTACTGATGCAATGATCTTTAACCTCAGCTTTCGAACCTGCCTGTCCAATATCACCATTGGCTCCTCAACATAAGATAGATCCTTGTCCAACTAGACTGAACTGAAATCCAACACGTGCGACGGATCACCGTGATACTTCTGAAGAACCGAAACATGAAACACCAGATGAACTCCTGCCAAGCTGGGAGGTAAGGCAAGCTCATAAGCAACCTCCCCAACACGTTGCAATAACTCGAAAGGGCCAATAAACCTCGAACTCAACTTCCCTTTCTTCCTAAATCTCATAGCGCCCTTCATAGGCGAAACCCGAAGCAGAACCCGCTCTCCAACCAAATAGGAAACATCCCGAACCTTCCAGTCCGCGTAACTCTTTTGTCTAGACTAGGATGTATGGAGTCTATCCTGAATCACCTTAACCTTCTCTAAAGCATACTGAACCAAGTCTGTGCCCAATAATCTAGCCTCACCCGGCTCAAACCAACCCACTGGGGATCTACACTGTCTACCATATAAAGCCTCGTACGGTGCCATATGAATGCTGGACTGATAGATGCTGCTGTAGGCAAACTCCGCCAGTGGCAAGATATGATCCCAAAAACCTCCAAACTCCATTACACATGCACGAAGCATATCCTCAAGAATCTAAATAGTGCGCCCGAACTGTCCGTCTATCTGGGGGTGAAATATTATACTCAACTCCACCCAAGTACCCAACTCATGTTGTACGGCCCTCCAGAACCGTGATGTGAACTGAGTACCACTATCTGAAATGATGGAAACTAGAATACCATGTAGATGAACAATCTCCCGGATATAAATCTCCACCAGACGCTCCAAAGAATAGGTAGTACACACAGGAATGAAGTGTGTGGACTTGGTCAGCCGATCCACAATCACCCAAATGGCATCGAACTTTCTCAAAGTCCGTGGGAGCCCAACTACGAAGTCTATGGTGATCTGCTCCCACTTCCACTCCGGAATCTCTATCTGCTGAAGCAACCCACCCGGTCTCTAGTGCTCATACTTCACCTGCTGACAATTGAGACACCTAGCTACAAACCCAACTATATCTTTCTTCATCCGCCTCCACCAATAGTGCTGCCTAAAATCCTGGTACATCTTCGCTGCACCCAGATGAATGGAATACCGCGAACTATGGGCATCCTCTAAAATCAGCTCCTGAAGCCCATCAACATTGGGTACACATACCCGACCGTACATCCTCAATACCCCATCATCACCAATTGTTACATCTGTGGCATCACCGTGCAGAACCTTGTCCTTGAGGACGAGCAAATGAGGATCATCATACTGACGCTCCCTAATACGATCAAATAAGGAAGATCGAGAGACCACACAAACTAGAACCCGACTAGGCTCGGAAATATCCAGTCTCAAAAACTGGTTGGCTAAGGCTTAAACATCCATCACCATAGGCCTCTCCGATGCTGGTAAATAAGCCAAACTCCCCAAACTCTCTGCCCGGTGACTCAATACATTGGCCACCATATTGGCCTTGACCAGGTGATACAAAATAGTGATATCATAGTGCTTCAGCATCTCTAACCACCTCCTCTTATGCCAATTAAGATCATTTTGCTTGAACAGATGCTACAAACTCCGGTGATCAGTATAGATCTCACAAGGCACACCGTACAAATAATGACGCCAGATCTTTAAGGCATGAACAATAGCAACTAACTCGAGATTTTGGACAGGATAATTCTTCTCATGTACCTTCAACTGTCTGGATGCGTAGGCAATCACCCTACCATCCTGCATCAATACCGCTCCAAGGCCGATCCTCGAGGTATCACAATATACAGTATAAGACCTCGAACCAGTAGGCAATATCAAAACTGGGCCCGTAGTCAAAGCTGCCTTGAGCTTCTGAAAGCTCGCCTCACACTCTTCCGTCCACTGGAACGGAGCACCCTTCTAGGTCAGCCTGGTCATAGTGGTTGCAATAGAAGAAAACCCCTTAACAAATCGGCGGTAATAACTTACCAAGCAAAGAAAACTATGTATCTCTATAGCCGAGGACGGTCTGGTACAACTTTGTGCTACCTCCACTTTCTTTGGGTCCACTTGAATACCCTCACTCGATACCATGTGGCCTAAGTATACAACGGAATCCAACCAAAACTCACATTTTTAGAACTTTGCATATAACTTCTTTTCCCTCTTAGTCTGAAGCACTGTCCTCAGGTGTTGCTCATGATCTTCCGGACTCGGGGAGTATATCAGAATATCATCAATAAAGACAATAACGAACGAGTCAAGATATGGCCGAGACACAGTGTGCATCAAATGTATGAAGGCTATTGGGGCATTGGTCAGCCCAAATGACATAACAAGGAACTTGTTATGATCATATTGAGTCTTGAAAGTAGTCTTCAGGATATCTGGCTCCCGAATCTTCAACTGATGGTAACCTGAATGCAATTCAATCTTAGAAAACACTCGTGCACCCTGTAGCTTGTCAAACAAATCATCAATACGGGGCAAAGGATAATGGTTCTTCACTGTAACTTTGTTCAACTGACGATAATCAATGCACATACGCATAGAACCATCATTTTTCTTCACAGACAAGATAGGAGAACCCCAAGGTGATGCACTAGGCCGAATAAAACCCTTATCAAGCAATTCCTGTAACTGATCCTTCAACTCTTCAACTCAGGAGGGGCCATACGATACGGAGGAATAAAAATGGGCTGAGTGCCCCGCAACAGATCAATGTCAAAATCAATATCTTTATCGGGCAGCATGCCCTGAAGATCAGCTGGAAACACATCAGAAAAATCTCGTACTACTGGGACTGAATCAACTGTAGGGGTATCAATACTGACATCTCTCACATAAGCTAGATACGTATAACACCCCTTCTCAACCATATGCTGAGCCTTAAAGAATGAAATAACTCTACTGGAAGTATGATCTAAGGTACCCCTCCACTCTACTCGCGGTACACCTGGCATAGCTAGTGTCACGGTTTTGGCGTGGCAATCAAGAATAGCATAATGGGGCGACAACCAATCCATGCCCAAGATAACATCAAAATCTACCATGCTGAGCAATTATAAATTGGCTCGGGTCTTAAAACCACTAAGATCAACCACACACAACTGATAAACGCGGTCCACGACAAGAGAATCTCCTACAGGAGTAGAAACATAAATAGAGGCACTCAAAGAATCCCGAGATACGCCCAAATGTGGGGCAAAATAAGAAGACACATAAGAATAAGTGAAGCCTGGATCGAATAAAACCGATGCATCTCTATGAAAAAACCAGGACAATACCTGTGATGACAAAATCGGAGGCGACAGCCTCGATACGGGTAGGAAGGGCATAATATCTGGCCTGGCCTCCCCCTCTAAGGCAACGTCTACCTCCCCGACCTCCACCTCGAGATGGCTAAGCAGGTGCGATAGCAACTGGAGCTGTAACCATAGCCTGAGAACTCTGCAGGGATCAATAACGTCTTTCTCGGTCGGTAGGTGGGCATGAATAGAGCTTCCATGCGGGGCACACTGTGGCTGAGAAGTCTATGGAGGTGCACCCATCCTAAGTCTGGGACAATCTCTCACCATATGGCATGTGTCACCACAATCAAAACAAGCTCTGGGAGGACGTGGAGACTGTGACTAGCTCGGGCCAAGTCTGTTGGACTAACCACTGAAAGCACCCCGCACAGGAGGCGCACTAGATACTGGAGGTGCATAATAAGGCTCCTAAAGCCTAGGAGGAGCTGGAATACCACTAGCTACTGGAAGAGCTGAATGAACGGGGTGACGCATATAACCCCTACCATGATGAACGGCAGCTGGAGCACGGGCACCAGAATAATGGCCCGACTCTTGAGGCCTCTTGGCCTCCCTCTCCTCTCTACCCTAGCATGCATACCCCCCACTCTCCTAGCAATGCTCACCACCTGCTAATAAGAAATATCTATCTCCAACTCACGAGCCATGCTAGACCTGATGATGGGAATGAGCCCCTCAATAAACCCGCGAACCCTCTCACGAATAGTAGAAACCAAAGCTGGTGCATGTCTAACCAAGCTAGTGAAACGGACAACATACTCCGAGAAGTCATAGCACCCTGGCGCAAATGCTCAAACTCTGTGCACCATGTGTTCCAGAGGCTCTGAGGATCATACTCTCTCAGGAACATATCTCAAAACTGAGTCCAAGTCAGGGAAGTTGCCTCGTCCGGACTGTCTAACTCATAGGTACGTCACCACTCATAGGCATCTCCTCGAAGTTGGTAGGTGGTAAAGGAAACCCCGCTCGATCCAGATACACCCATGGTACGGAGGATATGGTAGCACTCATCTAGAAATCCTAGAGCATCATTTGATGCTAGACCACTAAATACAGAAGGCTTGTACTTCTTGAACCTCACAAGCCTCAGCTGCTCGTCCTCAGAAGTCGTTGCCCTGTCCTCAGGCTGATCTGGGACAACAGGCTATACAGGAATAATCTCTGGGACCTGATCAACATGCACTCGCTGCTCAGGAGTGCGGACGGCAGGAGTCTATGCTCCTTCCCCAACTTAGATGTCACGCCCCAAACCGATGGGCCGCGACGGACACCCCGTACCTTACTCAACCGAATACCAACATAATGCATCTTTCTTATTATATCATAATATACACGTGACATACGGGCCTAATAGGCCAACATAATCATTTATAAACTCAAAACATAGGCCGACAAGGCCATTCAATCTTTCACGTAAACGACATATGTCTACAAGCCTCTAAGAATACATAAATATCATAAAGGTCGAGATAGAGTCCCGCCATACCAAACAATATATGTCTAATTCATACTAACCAAACAAGCAACTCCGAAGCAAATGGAGCACACCAACATCTTTCGCTGAGTTGATTGTCACGACCCAAACTGGAGGGCCATGACTAGCACCCGACCATACTTGCCGAGCACCAACATACATTTTATCTAACCTTTTTTATTATCTTTTAGGGTTGACGAGATCAATATAAATGGTAGACCTGGATCATGGACAACCAACAATAAAATATGATGACATGAACATACATAGCAGGGGATGACCATACAATCAAGAAACTATATATAAGGTACGAGCTACCACACTACCATGAAAGACTATACAACAAAAACCAGCCGACAAGGCATACCAAACTATACATGAGTCGACACTTGTGTACGAGCCTCTAAATGAATATAAGTGCTGCAACATAGCCGAAATAGGGCACCAACATACCCATAATGTCTATAACAAAAATGCATGCCAAGACCACGGCATGTCCGGAGAAGGGATCTCACCAATCACTGCTGAACTGGACAACCTACTGTGGTGGGGGAGCTTCACCTGCCTGTCTATTAGGTCCTGCAGCACGACATGCAGCGTCCACAAACAAAAGGACGTCAGTACGAATAAAGTACTGAGAATGTAAGGTAGGGAACCATAAATACGAACAGTAATGTAAGCAGGGATAGAGAATATACAACCTGAAACATCTGAGTACCTCTGAAGGCTACTGACATGAAATGCATGATACATATGTATGTATACATAAACTTTTAAAACATACGCCTCTGTGGGCATAATCATCATCATTTCGTACCCAGCCATAATAGGCTTGGTAAAAATGTACCCGGCCGTCATAAGGCTCGGCGGAATCGTACCCGGCCACGTGGAGCTCGGTAAAATCCAACTGATCAGTGGTTGCACAATAGGTGTCGTACCCGGCCGACTACAGCGCGGCTCGGTATAGTAAAATAGATACATATATATAATGCATGCTCGAGTGACGTAAGGTCGGTATCCTCTGTACACGTTATTAGGACCAACTCTTCATTACAAACCTTATAAGAATCAGGAAGTACCAACAACATTGATAACATAAGAATAAGAGAAGCAACATTAACATCAATCGTTCCATAAGAGGGAAAGCAATGTAAGTACTGCTAGCTTCTAAGAGTAGAATATCTTTGGAAGCTCGTTCATTACATTATGTACAATCGGAGTCGTGCAAAAGAAGAAAAGGGATAGCCTCACATACCTTGTATATACTGCCTCAATCACAAGATATGCAATTGTCACAACTCCTTAGTCTACAATAAGAGAAACAATACTATCGTTATCATTTAAGCGTCATAACTATTATGTATCGACCACAACCTATTTTACGTTGAAACGGAAAGCACCTCCCCTCTATATATGACTTCACACCATTCAAAACAATCGCTAAACAACCCAAACAACATCAATAATAAACATATTGATCCTCCCAAAATAGTCCACACACAACCTAATTACATCATACATACGACGACCACCGTAGTCGTGTCAAACGACCCGGAAATATTATGAATAACTATCAGCCCACAATCCTACATATATATGGTGTTACTACACACCCTTCCACCTCCAAAACTCCACAAAATAGCAGTAAAACACGCAGCCCAATAGCAACACAAAACAGTCCACAAACCAGTCCACTACAAGTGAATAACTAGAACTCACGGCTTTCGATCACCGTCCCGTGAGTTCTTACACGTATAGAATGAATTACCATGAATTCACAGTAGAGATAAATATATGAAAGATGGAATTAAATTACCTTACTTGTTGGATAACTTAGCCATTCCCTTGGTTCTTCAAACTCTAGGTTTTACCTTCAAATAGAACTTGAAAGAGAGGGAAAATCAATTAGGGTTTGTGTGGGATTTTTGGGGAGGAGTTGCAGGGGTTAACTTTGGTTTTGAGGGTCTGAAATATGGATGAAATAACTGAGTTCTTAATCCCTTAAAAGTCCTCTCTTGGCCGACTTAGGTCTTTTAATTTTGTCCTATCATTTTGGCAAGTAGGTGATGCACCTACTTGTCATCTACCAATCTGCGCAGGCTTGCGAAAATATGAATATCTCTATACTCCGAGATCGTATTGACAAACGGTTTAATGCGTTGGAAAATAGACTCATAGATAGTTAATTTTGTGGGTATATCACCCTGTAATTCCTTGTAAATTAAGAAAAAAGATTAGAAACATTTAACCTAATGTTTAAGTAAAATTATGAACCTAAATTGCGACAACGTTTGTCGACTTTTGTTTCATAACTCGTTTGACTTCAAAACTTATGATACGGATATTATATGATTCAAATACCTTAATACATGACCTCTTGAGTGTATTAAGAACCTCTAGGTTTACCTAAAATTACTAGTTACAACATCCTTGATTCATTTAACTTCTAATACTTGTTAATCACCCTTATACACCCTTGTATCACTTAAGACCAATAAGATTAACTTCTTATCATCTCAAAGGTAATTCCTTCTTTGATTTATGTTAAATAATATATGGCATGAACTAACGCGTGTGGATATGGGTTGTAACACCCTTCCCCCCTTAGGAACATTCGTCCTCGAATGTCAGGGTTCATGGGGAGTTTAAATCATCGTGGATTCCGGTCAAGTTTCTCCCATAAATAGAGGACAAACTTGAAAGCGGTTAACTCAATGTATGGCCTTACAAGATTATGCAAAGCATTATGGACATGTACATTATCTGCATATCGCCATTTTGTATTAAGGAAGAGTATTCTCAAGTTATTGTTTACCTCATAGAGCCATTTCACCTTCCAATGTATCATGTGTTCCACCAGCATCTTTGTTATCTTCATTCTGGAATAGGTACGGGTATTTAGACTTCATCTCCTCTTCTGCTTCCCATGTTATTTCTTCCATATTCTTGTTTCTCCACAATACTTTGATGGAAGCTACATATTTTGTTCTCAGCTTGCGGACTTGTCGATCTAATATAGTCACTGGCACTTCTTCATATGATAGGTCCTCTGTAACCTGTACATCTTTGATAGGGACGACTCGAGAAGGGTCTCCAATACATTTCCTCAACATAGATACATGGAATACCGGGTGGACAAATTCCAATTCGGATGGCAATTCTAACTCATAAGCAACCTGTCCAATCCGTCGAAGAATTTTATACGGCCCGATATACCTTGGACTCAGCTTACCTTTCTTCCCAAAACGCATAATACCCTTCATTGGTGAGATCCTCAGGAAAACCCAATCACCAACCTCAAACTCTAGATCACGACGTCGGACATCAGAATAAGATTTTTGCCTGCTTTGTGCCGTCCTCAATCGCTCCTGTATCACTTTCACCTTCTCAATAGCTTGGTGAATCAAATCTGGCCCATATAATTCTGTTTCACCGACTTCGAACCATCCAACTGGTGATCTACATCTCCTCCCGTATAGTGCCTCGTATGGGGCCATTTTAATACTGGAATGGTAGCTATTGTTGTAGGCGAATTCTATGAGTGGAAGATGGTCATCCCAATTTCCCTTAAAATCTAGAACACATGCTCATAGCATATCTTCCAGTGTCTGAATGGTACATTTAGCCTGTCCATCAGTCTGCGAATGAAATGCAGTGCTGAGATTCACTTGTGTGCCTAAACCCTTCTGAAAAGACCTCCAAAAGTTAGTTGTAAATTGAGCTCCTCGGTCTGATATAATAGATACCGGCACACCATGAAGCCTAACAATCTCCTTGATATACAACTTCGCATAATCTTCAGCCGTGTAAGTTGTCTTAACTGGCAGAAAATGGGCACATTTTGTAAGTCGATCAATTATCACCCAGATGGAGTCAAACTTATGATAAGAGCGAGGTAATCCAATAATGAAGTCCATATTAATCACCTCCCATTTCCAGGTCGGAATCTCTATATTCTGAAGCAATCCACCGGGTTTCTGATGTTCTATCTTTACTTGTTGACAATTGGGACACTGGGCTACAAATTCTGCAATAGACTTCTTCATGTTATCCCACCAATACTGCTCCTTGACATCATGATACATCTTTGTCGAGCCGGGATGGATGGAATATCGGGATTGATGAATCTCATTCATAATCTTCTCTCGCAACCCTGCCACATTAGGCACACATAATCGGCCCTGGTATCTCAGTGCCCCATCTCTTCCGATCTCAAAAGCCATACTTTTACACTGCTGAATGCTCTCTCTTAATCGTACTAAGATAGGATCTTCATATTGTCGTGCTTTTACCTCGGCTACCAAAGATGATTCTGATGTATTCTGTACAGTAACACCTCTGTCATCAGAGTCTAACAATCTGATTCTCATATTGGCTAGCTGATGAAGCTCTTTAGTCAAACCCCATCTACCTGCCTCAATATGTACTAAGCTTCCCATTGATTTAAGGCTGAGAGCGTGTGGCACAACATTGGTTTTACCGGGATGATACAATATTTCGACGTTGTAGTCTTTCAGTAATTCAAGCCACCTACGCTGCCTCAAATTCAACTCTTTCTGCTTGAAGATGTATTGTAAACTCTTGTGATCTGTGTAGATGTCAACATGGACGCCGTATAAGTAGTGTCGCCATATCTTCAAAGCATATATTACTGCAGCCAATTCCAAATCATGGGTTGGATAATTCTTTTCATGCTTCTTCAATTGTCTTGATGCATAAGCAATCACCTTCCCACGCTACATCAATACGCACCGCAAACATATACCTGAGGCATCACAATATACCATATAACCTTCTGTTCCTTCAGGGAGAGTGAGCTCTGGTGCGGATGTCAATCGATTCTTCAGCTCCTGAAAACTATGTTCACAAGTGTCAGACCACTGGAACTTGGTAGCTTTCTGTGTTAACTTAGTCAATGGTGATGATATAGAGGAAACCCCTTCCACAAACCACCTATAATATCCTGCTAGCCCTAGGAAGCTGCGCACTTCTGATGGTGTTATAGGTCTCGGCCAATTCTTTACTGCATCGATATTCTGAGTGTCGACACTAATACCCTTGTCAGATATCATATGGCCAAGGAACGCTACTGAGTTCAGCCAAAATTCACATTTGGAGAGCTTAGCATATAACTTACGATCCTGAAGCGTCTGTAATACTATCCGCAAGTGGCCCGCATGTTCCGCCTCCGAACGAGAATATACTAGAATGTCATCAATGAATACAATCACGAACACATCAAGATAGGGCCTGAATATAGTATTCATGAGATCCATAAAAGCTGCTGGGGCATTTGTTAGCCCGAACGACATCACCAAGAACTCAAAGTGCCCATATCTTGTCCGGAAGGCCGTCTTTGGAATATCCTTCTCCCTAACCCTCACCTGATGATACCCTGAACGTAAATCAATCTTGGAGAAATACTTGGCACCCTGGAGTTGGTCAAACAGGTCATCAATTCTTGGAAGTGGATACTTGTTCTTTATAGTAAACTTATTCAACTGTCGATAGTCGATACACATCCGTAACGACCCGTCTTTCTTCCGCATGAATAGGACTAGTGCACCCCAAGGTGAAGTGCTAGGTCTAATGAAGCCCTTATCCAGCAAGTCCTTCAACTGCACCTTCAACCCTCGCAACTCTGCCAGGGCCATTCTGTATGGAGGGATAGAGATCGGTTGAGTGTCAGGCAACACATCAATGCTAAAGTCAATCTCCCTTTCAGGAGGAAGGCCTGGGAGTTCATCTGGGAAAACATCTGGGAATTCGTTGACCACGAGGATTGATTGTAAAGTAGGCGGTTTTGCCTCCGCATCCCTAACGCGAACGAAATGATAAATGTAACCTTTTGATATCATTTTCCTTGCCTTAAGATAGGAAATAAACCTACATTTTGGTGTAGCAATATTCCCTTTCCATTCAATGATGGGCTCACCTGGAAATTGAAACCTAACCATCTTTGTACGACAATCAACATTTGCATAGCATGAGGCCAACCAGTCCATTCCCATTATCACATCAAAATCAACCATTTCTAACTCAAATAAATTTGTCGAGATTTGACGACTACAAATCATCACAGTGCAACCTCTATATACCCTTCTAGCAATCACAGAATCTCCTATTAGAGTAGATACCACAAGGGGTTTACTTATCAATTCAAGTTCAATGCCAAACTTATTAGCCACAAAGGGTGTAACATATGATAATGTAGATCCCAGATCAATCAGCGCATATACATCATAAGAAAACACAGATAATATACCTATAACAACATCTGAAGATGACTTGAGATCCTGTCGACCTACTAGATCATAGGTTTGATTTTGACCACCCCTCAAACTCGGCACTGCACCTCTACCTCTACCATGACCTGTCGACTGCTAGAAACCTCGTGCTGGAGGTCGAACTGATGAGGAAGAAGCAGACACAGATCTAGTCGGTTGAGCCATACCATCACCTCCCCTATTAGGACAATCCCGCATCATATGGCCAGGCTGTCCGTAAGAATAACATGCATTAGAACCTCGACGGCACAGTCCAAAGTGGGACTTGCCGCACTGATCACAACGTGGTGTTGTGGGTCTCATCTGACTAGTATCCCTGTGATGTTGTGAGCCTGATGCCTGCGAACTCTGACCTGGACCAGAATGGGTAAATCGATCATATCGAGGCCTCTAAAACTGTGGGAGAGCACTAGCTACAGGTGGCGCCGAACTCCTCGAAGACTGGGGCCTGACGTTGCCTCAGAAGTCATTAGAATACCTTGCAAATCTCGCCCTCTTATGCTGGCCCCTATCATGCTCCCTATCTGCCCTCTGTTGGCGCTTACGATCCTCTAGGGTCTGGGCATAAGCCTGAATACGGGAAATATCCATGCCCTCCACCAAGGAGGCTGTCATGCACTCATTTATCAGATGTGGTCCCAATCCGTTCACGAACAAATGCACCCTATCACTAATCTCGGCCACCATATGGGGAGCATACCTTGCTAAAGAATCGAACTACATACTGTACTCTCGCACACTCATATTACCTTGTCTAAGGTTCAAGAACTTATCATCTCTAGCTCGTCGTATCTCAACTGGCAAGTAGTGATGAAGAAAGGCCTCAGAAAATTCCTTCCACACAGCTGGAGGAGTGTTCGAACCCCTGGATCTCTCCCAACTATCATACTAGAGAACCGCTAAATCCCGTAACCGATAAGAAGCTACTTTACTGCCTCTGTATCAATAACATGAATAACCCGCAGTGTACGATGAAACTGGTCAATAAAAGCCTGCGGGTCCTCCTTGGGGTCTGATCCGATAAACACTGGAGGGTCTAAATTAATAAAATCACGAACTCTCATACAAACTGGTTTATCAGCAGCACCTGTATTCTGCCTCTGAGCCTGAGCAGCTACCAAGCTAGTTAATAACTGCAAAACACTCCGCATATCCTGGTCTTTAGTGCCAGACAGAGGAACTGGAGGTGCTTGGTGCCTCCTAATATCCTCTGGAGAAGACGGGGTAGATGAGGTATGAGACAACATCTCATTCTGAGCCTCACTTTGGCCTGCTCTGGCTTGGGCCACATGACTGGTACCCTTTCCCGCAGTTGTATCAAGTCGTTTACTAATTGTTTGCATCCTAGTCGAGGGCATCGCTGAAATAAAACAAGGTGAATATTAGAGACGAACACTTACGACTCAACTCTACGCACGATCTAGATTCAGGAAGAAGCTAACAACCCTAGATGTCATGTATCTTCCTGATTATAAATGTGGCGCTCTACACATCCATAATCAAGACTCTACTAGACACGGCTCATAGACAATCCCTAGGACAGACTTGCTCTGAAACCAAGTTTGTCACGACCCAAACTGGAGGGCCATGACTAGCACCCGACCATACTTGCCGAGCACCAATGTACATTTTATCTAACCTTTTTTTATTATCTTTTAGGGTTGACGAGATCAATATAAATGGTAGACCTGGATCATGGACAACCAGCAATAAAATATGATGGCATGAACATACATAGCAGGGGATGACCAGACAATCAAGAAACTACATATAAGGTACGAGCTACCACGCTATCATGAAAGACTATAGAACAAAAACCAGCCGATAAGGCATACCAAACTATACATGAGTCGACACTGTGAGCACGTGATTTTTGCCTTTACGAAAACTACTCCCAAATAAATCAAAAATAAAACTAATTTCTTTCAGTGTGCAATTTTAGAATTTGTGTTGCGTTTATTAATCGTTTGTGTTTTGTCCGTAAAATGTTTGCTTTGTTATAATTAAACAAAATTAAAATAAAATACATATTGCATGCATATAGGATTTAATTAGGCATTTTAAGAATTAATTAAAAAATAAAATCACAAAAATATGCATTCGTCCTATTTTTAAATGTGTTACTGTGTGATTAAGGTTTTGTCTATGTGTTAAATAGTTGTTATGAAGTAATTAATATTTTTGTGTAAGGTTAAAAATTGTTTTATAATTTTATTAGGATTTTTTTTATTGATAATAAAATTAGAAAATAATTGAAAAGGAAATAAAAAAATCGGACCTGGATTTAAAATCCAGGCCCAAATCAAATTACACTTCCTCAGCCCAATCCAAACAACCTATCCGGTCCAGTCCCAAACTAAGACCAAACGACGTCGTATGGTAACCTCTCATCAAGGGCCGTTGGATTAAATCCAACCAGCGGTCAAGATCCCCTGCCCTTACCCGCAACCCATAACCCGACCCAATGACCCGATTCAGTCCGACCCCAACTTTAAACCAAACGACGTCGTTTGGTTTAATGAATTAATCCTGGCCATCCATTCTACTTGATCCAACGGACGATACCAATCCACCCCACCCCTATATAAATCCCGAGCCTTTACCCGGCCCCTAACTAAACACCCCCCCTCCTACACTGTTCATCATCGTCCCCCAAACCCCTACTCCTAACCCTAGCCACCCTAGGATTCCACCGCCTGAAACCCGGCGGCATCAACGCCGCCGGTCACCAACTTAACACCCTAGGACCTCCTGAACATCCCCTACACGAATCCGACCTTAGTTTCCTTCGAATCAGGCCCCAACCCTTCGAATCTTAAATCGAAGGTTGGCCTGAAAACCTGATCTAAACCAATCAGCACCTAGTTAACACCATAGCTTCCCCTAGTCATCCTGAGTATGGATCTGTTGTTTGTTTGGCTCGAATCAGTTCCGAGCTTCTCGAATCTTCTTTTGAAGATTCGGACCAAATAAGAACAAGCTCAGATTCGTTTCAAACTAACACCAAATGACCCCTAGGCTACCCTCACCCTTATATCATGTTTGGTTCCCTTCGAATCTGCCCGGAAATGATCGGATTTAAGATCCAAGAACCTGAAACCCTAAGAATACCAAACTTTTGGATTCCGTTCATATTAAATGAAGATTGAGGTTTAATCGACCTTAGTCGAAGTATTTTCAGTGGAAAATACTTCGACTAAGGTCAGTTTGATTTCAAACAAAAAATCCGAAATCCAAATTTGAGTTCGAGTTCATATGAAGTTTGAAGATTCAAAGGTATTTTTTCTATTATTTTGTGTATTCTACGTGTATTGTTGACTGTATTAATAGCTTGTTAATTTTTTATATTTGTGTTTTGATTAATTCTGTCATTTCTCTATCTACCTGATCAAAATATGAAATTATTTCAGTTGGTTGTGATTGTTCATAATGTAAGTAATCGACTCGATTAAGTTCGTCGATTAGTTATATTATGAATTCTCATTTATGATAAAGCTAATAAAAACAGTCTGCTTCTATTATTTTAGACCAATTATGGACAAATGTTGTAAATAGTCTACTGATTGATACTTGTCAATTAAATCATGTTTGTTTACAAATCAGTAAGTTCATCAAGTAGGTGTTATGTATGATTTTTGAACATTAAGTTCGGGGCAGTGTCAATACTGACAATGTTCCTGCATTTGTTGCTCTTTGTTCGATTTTGAATTTCAGTTAAAATGTTCTTTTGAGTTCTGTGTATTGTTAATATGATTGGATGCAAGTTCAGTGTTCAATCTGAATTTAGCTATTGTACATTAGCTATTGCATTTCCCTGTTTAGCATAATATGTAAAGACAGAATGTTTGTTTGATTTAGGAATTGGTTATTAGCTGCTAAACAGGATTAATTCAGATAATTTGGTTAAAGTTTAAGCAGTTTTGGTCTGGGGCAGTAATAACAGTAATATTAAGGGGTTTTCAGGGGGTATTTGAGGAATGAAACAGTAGGGTAATGTAATAATGCTAGTGTATTATAATGTAATGTTAGTGGCTATAATTTAATGGGATAATAGGAAACAAAGGGTAATGGGAGTGCTGAAAATTAGGGAAAAGGTTTTACATAATGGGATTTAAAATAGTAAAGCAGATTTTGAATGGGATTTTCTGTTTTTAAAAAGAAAGAAAGGGTCCATCCAACATTAATAGGGTGCAACCAGCCCTGTATAAATACAGGAGCTGGACAGACCTTAGAGGGCACCTTAGAGAATTTTTAAGAGAGTTTTTAAGGAGTTTTTTTTTAGAAAAATTTGAATACAGTTTTCAGACAGAAGGGAGTTTCAGACAGAAGGAGAGTTTTAATAAGTTTTCAGAAGGAGGGAAATCAGTTTTCAGAAGAAGATTAGTTTGAGAGAATTTAGGAGAGGAAGAAGAAACAGAAAAGGAACAAAAAGAACAGTCATACACACACACAGATATACAGCAGCAGAAACAGAAAAATCAGAAAAAAATGGGAATTTGAAACTGAAAAGAAATTGAAATCTGAAATATTGTTTCTTTTGTTGAATCTGTTCAACCTTACTTGGTTCCACTGATTCAGTTAACATCTGAAGTATCTTTTAAAAAATAACTATACTGTGCATCTGTTTTCTTCGGATCTTATTATTGTTTAAATCTGTGGGAATACTGGTATTTGGCTGAATTTGTTACTGCTGCTACTGCTGAAATTTACTCCTTCCACCTTCATTTTCAGGTACATGTCTTTTAACTTTTAAGTTGGAAAGAGATTCAACATGACTCATCAATGAAGTTTGAATTGAAATTCTGTTTTCTATTTGTCCAAGTTCATCAATTTAAATTTCATTTTTTATTTTATGTTAGTTAATTAGTAGTGAATTCAATTTTATAGCTATGAGCTAATTGTCTTACTTTGAAAGTTCGTATAAAGATTTGTAATAATATTAGCTCATTATATCATTAGTTTAATCATATTAAATTGTCAAAGTAGGGAATATGGCATGAATGTTGGTCATTATTTAATTTTGTTGTTGGTTAAGTAAGAAGTGATGTAGAAGTGCCAAGAAAACTACAGCAGTGATATTTATTGTTAAATAAGGTTAAGATGGTGTTGTTGGTATATTTTTTAAGATAATAGATGTGTGTATAAAAGTTGGCGAAAGGTGATATGATGTAGCTTATTACAATGTTAAAACGTTATGAATGTTTACGATATACAGTTAAGTTGCATGTAAGGAAAATTTATTGAATTAACTTGTATAATAATTCAGCCATTATAAACTCGATGCCTATCTACCTTCATAAGACAAATTGATCAAATAATTAGGCTTATTAGATTAAAAGCGAGTATATGAGAATGAAACGAGATGTATAAGTACCAATTGCAACACTTGATATCAATGGTAATTAGAAATAGAATTTGCATTAAGTAAATCATGAAAATTTTTTGGAAAATATTTCCTTCCTTTATGAATCGTTCATTTTCAGTTTCATATGCAATTTATTCTTTGATATATATATATATGTCATATTTGTTTTTTTTAAAATAGTATTAATCATATTTTTATTCTGTCCTTTGAAATTGAATAGTTGGAATGAATATAACTTATATTCGGAAAATATAATCAACGGTCAACATTTAATAAATTGTAAATTCTTTTCAAAGAATTTAAGGGCACCTTAAATGGGAATTTATCATGATTTTCACATAAAAATGTATAGATATAATAAACAATTTGTGGAAAATCCCTAATATCATTACGAATATTTTGCACAATTAGGGATACGTTCGCGTACCCTGATTATATTTTTAAAAGCAAAAATTCGGATTATGCGTACGCGCAATTTCGAACGAATATTTAATAAAAGGATTTTTCCAAAAGGCGTTAAATCAATTTCATAAAAAACCTGAGATGTACGGTTCACTATTCAAGAAAAACAAATATTCTTGATTCGACATAATTTCGAAAAATGATTGTTTAATAAATATATTATCAAAAATTATTGTGTACACGTACGCGTGACACAATTCTGCATTTTTTTTAAATTTATAACACGAATATACGTACGCGTAATTCGATTCAAAGAAGGGTCCTTAATCACAATAAGTAAAAGCGGTAGAAAAATCACGTAACAAAAAGTATTTAATAAAAATCAAGATAATTAAGCCAATAATAAAAACAGTTAAGCGACCGTGCTAGAACCACGGAATTCGGAAATGCCTAACACCTTCTTCCGGATTAACAGAATTCCTTACTCAGGATTTCTGGTTCGCAGAATAATAAACAGAGTCATATTCTCCTCGATTCAGGGATTATAATTGGTGACTTGGGACGCCTTAAAATTCCCAGGTGGCGACTCTAAAACAAATAAACAAATCCCGTTTCGACTGTCCTTCAATTGGAGAAAACTCCCCACGCGCCTCGCGGGGGCGGTGAAAAGGAGGTGCGACAGCTCTGGCGACTCTGCTGGGGACAAAAGTTGTTACTATAACCCAGAACCATTGGTTCAGGGTTTAAAGAATTCGAGCTTAAAATATCTGTTTTTATTGGCTTTACTTACTATATAATTTTCAACTGTTTATATGCTAATATGCTAAATGTTTTTTTTACCGCTTTAATATTATTTGAATTGTGAATATATACAACTGCTACGAAACCCCCTTCTTTCTGAGTCTTCTGAATTTATGGTGTACACGTGCGCGTGACCCACCTTTCTGTTAAAGTCATACCAAATAAGACGGAGTTGGGACAAGTAACTAGGCCGGGCAGACTTTCGTGCTCCCGGTACATTACCCCCGCTTCGGCTCAAACTGTCCGTTTGGGTAAGCCAGGTTTAGAACAATCAACCTAAGGTTTTACACTTAGAATAACTCAGCCATGTACCGGATCCCTAGTAGGAACGAATATTTGCATCATATGCATTTGGCCTTGGAGACTCAACACAGGGGTTGGGTCTGTCTAGGACAGGTGAACCCAAAATAAAAAGACCATCATGATGCATCCTACTTGTTACTTGTGCATTCATTTGCCTCGAACATGCTTGTTGACCAGCTTAAATAAAATCTTGGTAAGAAGAAAGGAATAAAATGGGTTGCTTTAAAAATTTCGAAAAAATATAGTTTTAAATTTTGAAATAAAGATATTTAATAAATAAAAGAAAAAATTTTGAAAATGATTTTTAGTATAAATATTTCCAAAATAAATTTTGACTTTATTAAAATTAAATTTCAGATACAAAATGAGCACTACACAAAGCCCCTCATCCACAAGTACGGAGGAATTTCTATGTCAGCTTCAAATGTGGTGGTATGATTTAGGCGAAGACGGTCAAAAATGGGTCGTCAAGCATTTGGGAAATCTCACGGACATTATGAAAGTTGAGCCTCGGGATGATCTGATTACGGCATTAGTAACTTTCTGGGATCCTGTTCACAATGTTTTTCGTTTCTCTGACTTCGAGCTTACTCCTACATTAGAGGAGATAGCTGGCTATGTTGGTTTTGACGGAAGTTTAAGAAATCAAAGCTTGATATTCACAAAGGCTCCTTCAATACATCGATTCTTCGGTCTTCTGAACATCAGCAGTCAAATCAGGAAAAGCAATGTCATCAATGGATGTTGTTCCTTCAATTTTTTGTATTCCAGGTTTGGAAAGTCAGATGGGTTCGAAATTCATGAGAAAGGCCTTACTAATAAGCAAAACAAAGACACTTGGCAGATGCACCGTCGATTTGCTTTCATGGTGGCTTTTCTAGGAGTCATGGTCTTCCCAAATAAAGAGCGAACAATTGATATTCGCACCGCAAAAATTGTGCAAATCCTCACCACTAAAGAAAATCACACCCTTGTCCCCATCATTCTTATCAGATATTTATCGGGCTTTGACTTTATGCAAATCAGGAGCGAAAGTCTTCGAAGGATGCAAAATTTTGTTGCAAATGTGGGTGATTGAACATCTCCAACAACAGCCCAAGATCATACAGTATGGGTCAAACAAAGCTAATTGCATCGAGAGCTATGAGGAAAGAACAAAAAATTATCAAGCTCCAGAAGGGATAGAAGCATGGGTATCTCATCTAAAGGCTTTAACGGCAAATCAAATTGAATGGACTCTGGGATGGCTCCCGATGAGAGAAGTAATACATATGTCAACCTCAAATAGTTATCTACTACTATTGGGATTGAGAAGCATTCAGCCATATGCACCACTAAGAGTCCTAAGGCAACTAGGGAGATATCAAATAGTTCCTGATGAGGAAGATTTGAGTATGCAAGTAATCGAATTACACCCAGAAGCCACTATTCCCGAAGCTCTACTTCAGCAGATGTGGAATGGGTGCCGATACTTGAAAAGTGATACTCAAGTCCTAGACGCTACCAAGGGTGAGATAAATCCTGGATATGCAAGGTGGTTCGAAAAACGGTCTCGCGTGGATGATGTACCAGAACCTGAGCTAAAAAGGCCAACAAAAAGACCCCATGTTCAAAACTTCAATGATAAAATCCAAGAGCGGTTGATCTGGGGAGAAAAAGAAAAAGGGTACAAAGCAACTATCCATGCCCTAAAAGAAAATCTAAGAAGCCTCAGTTTGGAGAAAGATTTGCAAGAACAAGAAGCCAAAGGCGAGAAAAAGAGTCTAGTTTGTGAGAATGAAAATCTTCATGCTCGATTCCAAAAAATGAAAAGAGTCTCTGAAACGCCAAAGAGGAGCTGGAAGGATCAAAAAACCATCGCCAATCTCTTCGAAAAAATGCAAGATTATGATTCCATTCTTGCGGAAAACGAAAGGGCATTGAGCAAAGCAAAAGAAAGGATCCAACAATTAAACGAAGAAGCCAGATCTAACAAGGAACGCCAAGATAGGCAATCCGAAAAAGACAAGGCTCAATTCAAGAAGGAAATAGACTATTGGATGCGATCAGAAGACCAGCTTCGTGCACAACTAGAAGAGGCTAGAAGATGCAATAGAGAATATCAACAAGCAGACCTCGACAGGGAAAGATCGCAAGCAAGATTAGAGCAGGCCAGACTTCGAGCTCTATTAGAATCAGCTTTAGATCGTGAAAACCGTGTCAGAGATATAGCCACCACTCGTCAGCAGCAATTGCAAGAACAAGACCAACGTCTCCAAGGTTTCAGGGCACAAATCCACGACCTGGCAGTCTTCACATCCCAAAGTTATGTAAACTGCCAAGGAATGGATTATGAAAGGTTTACAGAGCATGCGCCCACTTTTGCTCGTCATCTAGCAATGGAGTTGGAAAGGATGTATCGTACGCTGGGAGGCCATCCAGGTCAAGCCCCACATTGAGCAGATAATCCAATATTAGAGAACAAAAGTGGAAAGTGGGGCATGTTGTGAGATGTTATGAATTGTATCTTTTATTTTGATTTAAGTGTGTGTGTTTCAAGCTATTTTCTTAAAGTTTTCAAATGTAATTCCATCTTTGTGTAATAAATAAACGTGATTGACTTTAGTCCAAACTACGCAAGGTCTGATTCATGTTTGGCATGATACGTAGGCAATCTCTAAGATTCGACCACCACGATAAAAATATATATAGTAAATAAAAGTGAATGACAATTTTTCAATTTCAAGAAAGCTGGGACGACACAAGCAACCGAGCGAATGCATAATAGAAAGGGATTATTTGTCTAGGAGCATTGCATCTCAACGTGTGATTATATATGTGTTAAACTCTCAAAACTAACAAGTTTGTTCATTTTCAGAATTCAAGCAGTTAGTTTCTCTAAAGAGTATACTGGCATATTATCACTATCACACAAGATCAAAAGGACCAATACCCGAAAGTATGTCTATCCCAGATGTTGACACAGGTATGGAGATAGAAGAGATGGATGTCGGGAAAATGAAAGAAGAGATGTTTAAGCTCAAGCAGCAAATGGCTGAAATGTACCAAGCTTGGTCTACAGGACAGTTACCCCCATCTTACCCAAATAACCCTGCTCCATCAATGACCCAAACTCAGGATAATATCACCACTGAATTATCCCCAAGTTTCCCCATTTATCAGCACTACCGAGGCACCACCTCTCAGACACCACAGTCTCCACCTCCAAAACCAGTTCCGTACCTTCCTCCACCTATGACTCCTGTTTTCGTAGCACCTCCCCCTGCTACATTTCACAAATCTCCTAGTGAGCCTACATTTCAGGCCCAAGACAACCAATATTACCCCCCGGAGCCCACCTTCAAAGCCTCCGAAATCAATTCAACTGCTCCTCGGTTTGATCTCCCAACCGAAATTGACAAGCCAGCCAAAAATGCTGAACAAGAAGAGATGTTCAGGAAGGTCAAAAGTCTAGAACAGTCGTTCCGAGACATGCGGGGATTAGGTGGGCAAGTCAGTGTAGCATACAAAGATTTATGCTTATTCCCTAATGTACAATTGCCATTTGGCTTCAAGATGCCCAAATTTGACCTATACAGCGGGCACGGCGACCCAGTAGCCCACTTAAGGGGTTTCTGTAGCAAGATGCGAGGAGCTGGGGGAAAGGATGAATTATTGATGGCTTACTTCAGTCAAAGTTTAAGCGGATCAGCTTTGGAGTGGTATACACGCCAGGACCATGGGAGATGGTACACCTGGGATGACCTGGCACAGGCATTCGCATACCATTTCCAATACAATCTGGAAATCATCCCAGATCGATTATCTTTGACAAAATTTGAGAAGAAACACAATGAAAGTTTCAGAGAGTATGGTTTTCGGTGGAGAGAACAGGCAGCAAGAGTGGATCCTCCTATGAAGGAGAGCGAAATGGTAGATTACTTCCTCCAAGCCCTGGAACCAACTTACTATGCCCACTTGGTTTCAGCGGTTGGAAAATCATTCAACGAGGTAGTAAAGATGGGAGGTATGGTGGAAGAAGGCCTCAAAACAAATAAAATCATGAGCTATTCAGCAATTAAGGCAACTACTCAAGCTATTCAAGGCGGGGTAGGAGGAATCGGAAGAAAGAAAAGGGAGGAAACAGCAGTAGTTGATTCAGGAATTTGGCCGGGACCCAGAGGTTCACCACTTTACTATAATCAACAACGACCTCGCCAATCAGCTTACCACCATGATTCATCCCAACACTACTATCACCCTTCAGAGCCTCATTTTGCCATTAACCATGCTCAAGCATACAATCAGCCACCTGTTCACACCAATTGGCGTGCTCCTGTCACACCAAATACTTACCCACGAGCCTATCCCGGACCAGGTTTCAGGCCTAGGCCAGCATTCAGGGGAGAAAGGGAACAGAAAAAGAAAACTTACACTCCATTGGGAGAGTCTTACACTAGTCTGTTCCACAGGTTGAGACAGCTAGACATGCTGAGACCAATACAATCCAAACTACCCAATCCTCCACCAAAGAATCTGGATTACACCATTAGCTGTGAATATTGCTCCGGTGCACCAGGCCATGATACGGAGAAATGTTGGCATTTGAAAAATGCAATACAAGAGCTGATTGATACTAATAAAATCGAGGTTCAAACCCCCGAAGCTCCAAATATCAATAGAAATCCAATGCCAGCCCATCAAGAGGCTAACATGATAGAAATCATACAAGCTGATGGGAAGACAAAGAAGCCGTCGCAAACTGTCATGATGATCAAGTCTCATGAAACCAAGCCAGATAAGCAGTTAATGGAGGAGAAGCCGGTGTCTAAGCAGAACAAGAATGGTGATGAACCGTCTATGATAGTCGATGAGGTATCATCAAGCAAAGTTGCCGCAAGACAAGAAAGGCCGAAAGTGATAGTACCAGGGGTTGCTAACAAACCCATTGTATGCGTGGAAGGAGCACGTACAGATCAGGTTATTATTGCACCTGTAATCCAGCTGCCAGTCATCAACAACAAAGCCGTCCCATGGAACTATGAACGAGTGACTGTAATGTACAAGGGAAAAGAAATCAAGGAAGAAGTGTGCGAGATGCAAGGTTTGACTCGTTCGGGAAGATGTTTTACTCCCGAAGAGCTGAGAAAAACTAAAAACAATCCAATGCCAACAAAGAGAGCCGTGACGGAAGAAGAGGCAGAGGAGTTTTTAAGAAAAATGAAACTACATGATTATTCTGTTGTGGATCAATTAAAGAAGACCCCCGCTCAAATTTCATTGTTGTCATTACTAATCCATTCAGAGGAACACCGTCTGGCGTTGATGAAAATCCTGAATGAAGCTCATGTTCCTGAAAAGATCTCTGTAAATCATTTGGGCAAAATAGCCAACAGAATCTTTGAGACAAACAGAATTACATTTGCTGATGATGAATTACCTGTGGAAGGTACCGAGCACAACAGAGCTCTTTACCTCACCGTGAAATGTGAAAACTCCGTAGTAACCCGGGTATTGGTTGACAATGGGTCCAGTGCAAACATATGCCCTCTCTCCACTTTAAGCAAATTAAAAATTAAAGAGGAGAGGATCCAGAAGAATAGTATCTGCGTACGGGGGTTTGACGGTGGAAGCAGAGATTCATTTGGCGACATAGTGTTGGAACTAACTATAGGGCCAGTTGAATTCACAATGGAATTCCAAGTGTTGGACATAACTGTTTCTTACAACTTGTTGTTGGGTCGACCATGGATCCATGCTGCTAAAGCAGTCCCGTCAACACTACATCAGGCTGTCAAGTTTGAATGGGATCACCAAGAAATAGTCGTGCATGGAGAAGAAAGTTTGAATGCTCACAACAGCACCATTGTACCGGTCGAGGGAACAGAAATTGACCAAGGACCATGGGTATACCAAGTGTCCGACACGGTGTCGGTAGAGAAAATTCCAGAAGGAAAATACCTTTCGAATCCAAAGATATCCTCTGCATCAGTCATGGTAGCTTATGAAATGCTGAAAAATGGCTTTATACCCGGCAAAGGTCTGGGCTTATCTTTGCAAGGGATTGTACAACCAGTATCTCTCCCCGAGAACTGGGGAACATTCGGTTTAGGGTTCATACCCGTCGCCAATGACGTGATAAGGGCCAGGAAGTTGAATCACCAAGCATGGGTTCTTCCAAAACCAGTACCACAGCTGTCGAAGTCTTTTGTCAAGACCGGTGCTAAAAATCGCCCGATAACAACAATTCCTAAATCCCAGGTCAATCCTGAGGAAGAATTAATTGAAAGGTTCGAGAAATTGTTTAGTGATGTGAATATGTTGGAAGGCGGAGAAGGGTGTAGCAACGCAGAAGTTCAATTCGTTGGACCAGAAACAAAGCTCAATAATTGGAAAGCCACTCCTCTCCCAATTCGAAAGGAGTCTTGGTAGTTTATTTTGATTTTCTTTCAGTTTGTTTGGGTTATTTCAAGGTTGTAATCCCAAAGTTTATCTTACAGTTTGGTTGAAGTGTGCAAACCTTGTTATTTTTCATCATCCAATAAAAAGCAGTTTCCTTTTTATTATCGTTCCTGATAGTTTTCTTTTCTTTTTCTTCTTTCCTATACAGTTCCTTTTACGCTGGCTCTAGTGATATGGCATGCATGAGGAATCCTCAGCCCAGTCTTAAAAATCAATCTGGTTCCGAAATAATAATTCAAGAAATATATTGTGATTATGAATCAGAATATGATGAAGATGAGGTTTTTGAAGAGATTAGTAAAGAGTTAATTCACTTTGAGGAAAAAATCAAACCTAACTTGAGTGATACCGAGGACATCAATATAGGGGACACGAGTAATATCCGAGAAACTAAAATAAGTGTCCATCTGGAGCCAAAGATCCGAGAGGAGTTAATTAAAGCACTCATAGAATTCAAAGATGTTTTTGCATGGTCGTATGACGACATGCCGGGCTTGAGCACTGATTTAGTGGTCCACAAATTGCCCACCGATCCAATGGTGCCTCCTGTCAAGCAGAGGCTGAGAAAATTCAAGCCTGATATGAGTGTGAGAATTAAAGAAGAAATCACCAAACAATTGGAAGCAAAGGTCATTCGAGTCACTCGATATCCTGTTTGGTTAGCTAATATCGTTCCTGTACCAAAGAAAGACGGCAAAATTAGAGTATGCGTCGACTATCGCAATCTCAACAAAGCAAGTCCAAAGGATAATTTCCCATTACCCAATATCCATATTTTGATCGACAATTGTGCCAAGCATGATATAGGGTCTTTCGTGGATTGTTATGCCGGATATCATCAAATTCTAATGGATGAAGAAGATGCAGAAAAGACGGCATTCATCACACCATGGGGAACTTATTGCTACCGGGTAATGCCATTCGGTTTAAAGAACGCCGGAGCAACCTATATGAGAGCAATGACCACAGTGTTTCATGATATGATACACAAGGAAATTGAGGTATACGTGGATGATGTGATCATAAAATCAAAGCATCAGGCCAACCACGTTGGGGATTTGAGGAAGTTCTTCTTAAGACTTCGCAGGTACAACCTCAAGCTTAACCCTGCCAAGTGCGCATTCGGAGTTCCGTCCGGAAAGTTGCTGGGATTCATAGTCAGTCGACGAGGCATCGAGTTAGACCCATCAAAGATTAAAGCCATTCAAGAACTGCCACCTCCAAGAAACAAAACTGAAGTAATGAGTTTGTTAGGGAGGCTAAATTTCAGCAGGTTTATTGCTCAGCTCACAACAACCTGTGAGCCAATTTTCAAATTGTTAAAAAAGGATGCTGCAGTCAAATGGACCAATGAGTGTCAAGAAGCATTCGATAAGATAAAAGGGTACTTGTCGAAACCACCCGTGTTAGTCCCGCCAGAGCCAGGAAGACCTTTGATTCTTTACTTAACAGTTTTGGAAAATTCATTTGGTTGTGTATTGGGGCAACATGACCTCACTGGCAGAAAGGAACAGGCCATCTACTACCTTAGCAAGAAGTTCACGGCTTATGAGGTTAAGTATACTCATCTGGAAAAGACATGTTGCGCCCTAACATGGGTAGCTCAAAAATTGAAACACTATTTGTCATCCTACACTACTTACCTCATTTCTCGTTTGGATCCCTTGAAATACATTTTTCAAAAGCCTATGCCAACGGGAAGACTTGCAAAGTGGCAGATATTGCTCACGGAATTCGACATCATCTATGTGACTAGAACTGCAATGAAGGCTCAAGCACTGGCCGATCATTTAGCCGAAAACCCGGTCGATGAGGAATATGAGCCGTTGAAGACTTATTTTCCTGATGAAGAAACAATGCATATCGACGAGGTGGAACAAATTGAAAAACCTGGCTGGAAACTTTTCTTTGATGGAGCCGCCAACATGAAAGGAGTCGGAATAGGAGCTGTAATCATTTCTGAAACAGGGCATCACTATCCTGTTACGGCTCAATTGCGATTTTATTGCACCAATAATATGGCTGAATATGAAGCTTGCATTTTGGGGTTAAGGCTAGCTGCAGACATGGGTATCCGAGAAATCTTAGTCATGGGAGATTCGGATCTTTTGGTACATCAAATTCAAGGAGAATGGGAAACCCGAGATTTGAAGCTCATACCATACCGACAATGTCTACATGATCTTTGTCAGCGGTTTCAATCAGTGGAATTCCAACATATTCCAAGAATCCATAATGAGGTGGCCGATGCATTGGCTACCCTGGCATCAATGTTGCACCATCCGGACAAAGCTTATATAGATCCGATACATATTTAAGTCCACGATCAACACGCTTATTGCAATATGGTTGAAGAAGAATTTGATGGTGAACCATGGTTCCACGACATCAAGGAATATATCAGAATGGGGATATATCCCGCACAAGCCACAGGAGATCAAAAGAGGACCATTAGGCGATTAGCAAATGGATTCTTCTTGAGCGGAGGAGTTTTGTATAAAAGAACACCAGATCTTGGATTATTGAGATGCATAGATGCCAGACAAGCTACAACTGTCATGTCTGAAGTACATTCAGGAGTTTGCGGACCCCACATGAGTGGATATGTGTTGGCAAAGAAAATCCTCCGAGCTGGTTACTATTGGCTTACCATGGAGCGAGATTGTATCAGTTTTGTACGCAAGTGTCATCAATGCCAAATACACGGAGATTTGATTCATTCTCCACCATCCGAGTTGCACACAATGTCGGCACCATGGCCTTTCGTTGCTTGGGGCATGGATGTGATTGGACCAATTGAGCCGGCAGCATCCAATGGACACAGATTCATTCTGGTAGCTATTGATTATTTTACCAAATGGGTTGAGGCCAAGACATTCAAATCAGTAACCAAGAAAGCTGTGGTCGATTTTGTCCACTCAAATATCATATGTCGATTCGGAATCCCGAAGGTGATCATCACAGATAACGGTGCTAATCTTAACAGCAACTTAATGAAAGAAGTATGTCAACAGTTTAAGATTACACATCGTAACTCTACCCCATATCGGCCCAAGGCGAATGGAGCAGTAGAAGCAGCCAACAAAAACATAAAGAAGATACTTCGGAAAATGGTAGAAGGTTCAAAACAATGTCATGAAAAATTACCATTTGCATTATTGGGATACCGCACTACTGTTCGCACTTCAGTAGGAGCAACTCCTTATTTGTTGGTATACTGCACTGAAGCAGTAATTCCTGCAGAAATTGAGATTCCTTCCCTTCGGATCATCGCCGAAGCAAAGATTGATGATGATGAATGGATCAAAACCCGTCTAGAACAGTTAAACTTGATTGACGAAAAACGATTGACCGCAGTATGTCATGGTCAATTATATCAAAGAAGAATAGAAAGAGCGTACAACAAAAAGGTGCGTCCCCGGAAGTTTGAAGTAGGTCAGCATGTGCTGAAACGTATTCTTCCACATCAGGTTGAAGAAAAAGGCAAATTTGCCCCGAATTGGCAAGGACCATTCATTGTGACCAGAGTATTATCGAATGGTGCACTATGTTTAACAGATATTGAAGGCAAATGCATAGATATGGCGATCAATTCTGAAGCGGTAAAGAGATATTATGCATAACTTTTTGAATGTTTGTATTTAGCACTATTTTGAAGATTGAAATGACAAAGGCAATTTATTCTGCTATCCAAACACTATACCATTTGCTTCCCCTTTGAGCCATACTTGTTTCTTTCCTATACCAGTCTCTTGGAATCAATTAAAAAAAAATCAAAATCTTCACTATATGTAGTGAACTACGTTTGACCTGATTCCTCAAAGAAGGATACGTAGGCGCCTCACGGCTCGGTCATAGGGTGCACAACATGCACAATGTGCTCGGAAAAGAAATATTAAGAGACCCAATCAAGAAACTGGGGCAGGAATTGTATTAGAAATAAGAAAAGATTCCAAGAGTTGTAATTTTAAACCCATACCAAAGCTATTTAGCTTTTAATACCTTTTCCATTCCTAACCCTATACCAAAAAAGACCTTTCGATCAATCTTAGAAAAATGCTGAGGCAAGCAAATGAAGTGGTTCATAACACTCTGGTACAAACAAGGAAAGAAAGTAAAAATGAGAGAGTCTTATAGGTGAAAACCCACACGGGCACCATAAGGCGACGGAAGTTGAGAGAAAAGTAAAATGAGAGAGTCTTATAGGTGAAAACCCACACAGGCACCATAAGGCGAAAAGGAAGTGAAGAAGTGAAAAATGAGGAAAATTTATCAATGAAAACTCCTTGAGACAATTGAAAGGAGATTGATTAAAAGACTGGGTCGATTAATCCGAAATGCATACCCTGATCATTGGTGCCAGTAATTCCAATCAGATAAGTCCTTTATTCCTTTTCCAACAGTCATCCAAAAAATTGGATTTTTCTTTTCATTCTATAATTGTCGAAATCAGCGTATTTCGTTACTAATAATCTTACTTTCTCCAAGCTTTGAGATAAGTTTTATTCCAAACAAATAAGAAGGAATGTCAAGGTATACTACCAAGATTCAAGGTTACAAAATACAGCCACGAAAGGTGGGAGATAAAATACGGGTGTAAGAAAGATGAAATCAAAAGTGGATCAGCAAAGTCAGAAGAGGCACATGATTACAGTTGAAAGGTTTTGAAGGAAAACACACAGAGGGGAATCCTATAGTCAAGGATCAATTACAAAGACAAAACAGTCTTTTCAATCATTCCAAGGCAATAAAGAGAGACGAAGAGAAACATCACCATCGGCAAGAATACCACAGCCAGCCACCCTGCTTTAAACTAACGAAGTTTTCTTTGATTTAAAACAGGGGCAAATACAATATTTGTATCAGGAAATACCTGGTAAAGAAAAAGAAGAAGTCAGGCGTCCACCTGAAGAATGAGGATGAAAGAATTAAAGAAGTCAGGCGTCCACCTGGAGAATGAGGATGAGAATTAAACGAAGTCAGGCGTCCACCTGGAGAATGAGGATGAAGAAAAAGAAGAAGTCAGGCGTCCACCTGGAGAATGAGGATGAGAATTGAAGAAGTCAGGCGTCCACCTGGAGAATGAGGATGAAGAAAAAGAAGAAGTCAGGCGTCCACCTGGAGAATGAGGATGAAAATTAAGAAGAAGTCAGGCGTCCACCTGGAGAATGAGGATGAGAAAAAGAAGAAGTCAGGCGTCCACCTGAAGAATGAGGATGAAAGAATTAAAGAAGTCAGGCGTCCACCTGGAGAATGAGGATGAGAATTAAAAGAAGTCAGGCGTCCACCTGGAGAATGAGGATGAAGAAAAAGAAGAAGTCAGGCGTCCACCTGGAGAATGAGGATAAGAATTGAAGAAGTCAGGCGTCCACCTGGAGAATGAGGATGAGAATTGAAGAAGTTAGGCGTCCACCTGGAGAATGAGGATGAGAATTAAAGAGGTCAGGCGTCCACCTGGAGAATGAGGATGAAGAAAAGAAGAAGTCAGGCGTCCACCTGGAGAATGAGGATGAGAATTGAAGAAGTCAGGCGTCCACCTGGAGAATGAGGATGAGAGAATTGAAGAAGTCAGGCGTCCACCTGGAGAATGAGGATGAAGAATTGAAGAAGTCAGGCGTCCACCTGGAGAATGAGGATGAGAATTGAAGAAGTCAGGCGTCCACCTGGAGAATGAGGATGAGAAATTGAAGAAGTCAGGCGTCCACCTGGAGAATGAGGATGAAGAATTAAAGAAGTCAGGCGTCCACCTGGAGAATGAGGATGAGAATTGAAGAAAGTCAGGCGTCCACCTGGAGAATGAGGATGAAGAAAATTAAAGAAGTCAGGCGTCCACCTGGAGAATGAGGATGAAGAAAGAAAAGAAGCAGTCAAGGCACCCACCTGAAGAACGAGGGAATGAAATTGAAGTATTGAAATCAAAAGCCCGCTCATATGAAAAAGGAGCACACTTAGAATCAATAAAGTAGAGGAGTCCAAAAGAATCCCCAGCAAGAAACAACAAGAGTCCAAGAGGAATACGGAATAAGCCAAGTGCCCAAGAGTTACCAAGATATCAAGACAACAAGAAACGCAAGGGCATGATCTAGATAAGATTTTTATAATTCCTGTACCATAATCTAGCTTAATTTTGTATTTCCTTTAAAGTAAGGTGTAATAAGGAGGTCAGCAAGCAGTAAAAACAGCACGAAGCAGCAGTAACATCACAGTCCCATGGTAGTCCCAGCTACCAAAAAATTCCCGAACTACATTGACCTGATTCCTTTATAGCCAGGGATATGTAGGAAATCTTCGAAGCAGAGGTTCGGTCAAATCTTTCAAAAAATGCTTCCCACGGAGTATTCGAACGGGCAAAAAATCGCTCGTATCCGCTCACTTTATCTTTGTACGAAAACTCTTCGAGTTTCCGCACAAAGAGGGGCAGCTGTGAGCACGTGATTTTTGCCTTTACGAAAACTACTCCCAAATAAATCAAAAATAAAACTAATTTCTTTCAGTGTGCAATTTTAGAATTTGTGTTGCGTTTATTAATCGTTTGTGTTTTGTCCGTAAAATGTTTGCTTTGTTATAATTAAACAAAATTAAAATAAAATACATATTGCATGCATATAGGATTTAATTAGGCATTTTAAGAATTAATTAAAAATAAAATCACAAAAATATGCATTCGTCCTATTTTTAAATGTGTTACTGTGTGATTAAGGTTTTGTCTATGTGTTAAATAGTTGTTATGAAGTAATTAATATTTTTGTGTAAGGTTAAAAATTGTTTTATAATTATATTAGGATTTTTTTTATTGATAATAAAATTAGAAAATAATTGAAAAGGAAATAAAAAATCGGACCTGGATTTAAAATCCAGGCCCAAATCAAATTACACTTCCTCAGCCCAATCCAAACAGCCTATCCGGTCCAGTCCCAAACTAAGACCAAACGACGTCGTATGGTCACCTCTCATCAAGGGCCGTTGGATTAAATCCAACCAACGGTCAAGATCCCCTGCCCTTACCCGCAACCCATAACCCGACCCAATAACCCGATTCAGTCCGACCCCAACTTTAAACCAAACGACGTCGTTTGGTTTAATGAATTAATCCTGGCCATCCATTCTACTTGATCCAACGGACGATACCAATCCACCCCACCCCTATATAAATCCCGAGCCTTTACCCGGCCCCTAACTAAACACCCCCCCTCCTACACTGTTCATCATCGTCCCCCAAACCCCTACTCCTAACCCTAGCCGCCCTAGGATTCCACCGCCTGAAACCCGGCGGCATCAACGCCGCCGGTCACCAACTTAACACCCTAGGACCTCCTGAACATCCCCTACACGAATCCGACCTTAGTTTCCTTCGAATCAGGCCCCAACCCTTCGAATCTTAAATCGAAGGTTGGCCTGAAAACCTGATCTAAACCAATCAGCACCTAGTTAACACCATAGCTTCCCCTAGTCATCCTGAGTATGGATCTGTTGTTTGTTTGGCTCGAATCAGTTCCGAGCTTCTCGAATCTTCTTTTGAAGATTCGGACCAAACAAGAACAAGCTCAGATTCATTTCAAACTAACACCAAATGACCCCTAGGCTACCCTCACCCTTATATCATGTTTGGTTCCCTTCGAATCTGCCCGGAAATGATCGGATTTAAGATCCAAGAACCTGAAACCCTAAGAATACCAAACTTTTGGATTCCGTTCATATTAAATGAAGATTGAGGTTTAATCGACCTTAGTCGAAGTATTTTCAGTGGAAAATACTTCGACTAAGGTCAGTTTGATTTCAAACAAAAAATCCGAAATCCAAATTTGAGTTCGAGTTCATATGAAGTTTGAAGATTCAAAGGTATTTTTTCTATTATTTTGTGTATTCTACGTGTATTGTTGACTGTATTAATAGCTTGTTAATTTTTTATATTTGTGTTTTGATTAATTCTGTCATTTCTCTATCTACCTGATCAAAATATGAAATTATTTCAGTTGGTTGTGATTGTTCATAATGTAAGTAATCGACTCGATTAAGTTCGTCGATTAGTTATATTATGAATTCTCATTTATGATAAAGCTAATAAAAACAGTCTGCTTCTATTATTTTAGACCAATTATGGACAAATGTTGTAAATAGTCTACTGATTGATACTTGTCAATTAAATCATGTTTGTTTACAAATCAGTAAGTTCATCAAGTAGGTGTTATGTATGATTTTTGAACATTAAGTTCGGGGCAGTGTCAATACTGACAATGTTCCTGCATTTGTTGCTCTTTGTTCGATTTTGAATTTCAGTTGAAATGTTCTTTTGAGTTCTGTGTATTGTTAATATGATTGGATGCAAGTTCAGTGTTCAATCTGAATTTAGCTCTTGTACATTAGCTATTGCATTTCCCTGTTTAGCATAATATGTAACGACAGAATGTTTGTTTGATTTAGGAATTGGTTATTAGCTGCTAAACAGGGTTAATTCAGATAATTTGGTTAAAGTTTAAGCAGTTTTGGTTTGGGGCAGTAATAACAGTAATATTAAGGGGTTTTCAGGGGGTATTTGAGGAATGAAACAGTAGGGTAATGTAATAATGCTAGTGTATTATAATGTAATGTTAGTGGCTATAATTTAATGTGATAATGGGAAACAAAGGGTAATGGGAGTGCTAAAAATCAGGGAAAAGGTTTTACATAATGGGATTTAAAATAGTAAAGCAGATTTTGAATGGGATTTTCTGTTTTTAAAAAGAAAGAAAGGGTCCATCCAACATTAATAGGGTGCAACCAGCCCTGTATAAATACAGGAGCTGGACAGACCTTAGAGGGCACCTTAGAGAATTTTTAAGAGAGTTTTTAAGGAGTTTTTTTTTAGAAAAATTTGAATACAGTTTTCAGACAGAAGGGAGTTTCAGACAGAAGGAGAGTTTTAATCAGTTTTCAGAAGGAGGGAAATCAGTTTTCAGAAGAAGATTAGTTTGAGAGAATTTAGGAGAGGAAGAAGAAACAGAAAAGGAACAAAAAGAACAGTCATACACACACACAGATATACAGCAGCAGAAACAGAAAAATCAGAAAAAAATGGGAATTTGAAACTGAAAAGAAATTGAAATCTGAAATATTGTTTCTTTTGTTGAATCTGTTCAACCTTACTTGGTTCCACTGATTCAGTTAACATCTGAAGTATCTTTTAAAAAATAACTATACTGTGCATCTGTTTTCTTCGGATCTTATTATTGTTTAAATCTGTGGGAATACTGGTATTTGGCTGAATTTGTTACTGCTGCTACTGCTGAAATTTACTCCTTCCACCTTCATTTTCAGGTACATGTCTTTTAACTTTTAAGTTGGAAAGAGATTCAACATGACTCATCAATGAAGTTTGAATTGAAATTCTGTTTTCTATTTGTCCAAGTTCATCAATTTAAATTTCATTTTTTATTTTATGTTAGTTAATTAGTAGTGAATTCAATTTTATAGCTATGAGCTAATTGTCTTACTTTGAAAGTTCGTATAAAGATTTGTAATAATATTAGCTCATTATATCATTAGTTTAATCATATTAAATTGTCAAAGTAGGGAATATGGCATGAATGTTGGTCATTATTTAATTTTGTTGTTGGTTAAGTAAGAAGTGATGTAGAAGTGCCAAGAAAACTACAGCAGTGATATTTATTGTTAAATAAGGTTAAGATGGTGTTGTTGGTATATTTTTTAAGATAATAGATGTGTGTATAAAAGTTGGCGAAAGGTGATATGATGTAGCTTATTACAATGTTAAAACGTTATGAATGTTTACGATATACAGTTAAGTTGCATGTAAGGAAAATTTATTGAATTAACTTGTATAATAATTCAGCCATTATAAACTCGATGCCTATCTACCTTCATAAGACAAATTGATCAAATAATTAGGCTTATTAGATTAAAAGCGAGTATATGAGAATGAAACGAGATGTATAAGTACCAATTGCAACACTTGATATCAATGGTAATTAGAAATAGAATTTGCATTAAGTAAATCATGAAAATTTTTTGGAAAATATTTCCTTCCTTTATGAATCGTTCATTTTCAGTTTCATATGCAATTTATTCTTTGATATATATATATATATATATATATATATATATATATATATATATATGTCATATTTGTTTTTTTTTAAAATAGTATTAATCATATTTTTATTCTGTCCTTTGAAATTGAATAGTTGGAATGAATATAACTTATATTCGGAAAATATAATCAACGGTCAACATTTAATAAATTGTAAATTCTTTTCAAAGAATTTAAGGGCACCTTAAATGGGAATTTATCATGATTTTCACATAAAAATGTATAGATATAATAAACAATTTGTGGAAAATCCCTAATATCATTACGAATATTTTGCACAATTAGGGATACGTTCGCGTACCCTGATTATATTTTTAAAAGCAAAAATTCGGATTATGCGTACGCGCAATTTCGAACGAATATTTAATAAAAGGATTTTTCCAAAAGGCGTTAAATCAATTTCATAAAAACCCGAGATGTACGGTTCATTATTCAAGAAAAACAAATATTCTTGATCCAACATAATTTCGAAAAATGATTGTTTAATAAATATATTATCAAAAATTATTGTGTACACGTACGCGTGACACAATTCTGCATTTTTTAAAATTTATAACACGAATATACGTACGCGTAATTCGATTCAAAGAAGGGTCTTAATCACAATAAGTAAAAGCGGTAGAAAAATCACGTAACAAAAAGTATTTAATAAAAATCAAGATAATTAAGCCAATAATAAAAACAGTTAAGCGACCGTGCTAGAACCACGGAATTCGGAAATGCCTAACACCTTCTTCCGGATTAACAGAATTCCTTACTCAGGATTTCTGGTTCGCAGAATAATAAACAGAGTCATATTCTCCTCGATTCAGGGATTATAGTTGGTGACTTGGGACGCCTTAAAATTCCCAGGTGGCGACTCTAAAACAAATAAACAAATCCCGTTTCGACTGTCCTTCAATTGGAGAAAACTCCCCACGCGCCTCGCGGGGGCGGTGAAAAGGAGGTGCGACAGACACTTGTCTATGAGCCTCTAAATGAATATAAGTGCTACAACATAGCCGGAACAGGTCCCCGACATACCCATAATGTCTATAACAAAAATGCATACCAAGACCACGACAAGTCCGGAGAAGGGATCTCGCCAATCACTGCTGAACTGGACAACCTACTGTGGTGGGGGAGCTGCACCTGCCTATCGATTAGGGCTTGCAGCACGACATGCAGCGTCCACAAATAAAAGGACGTCAGTACGAATAAAGTACTGAGTATGTAAGGTAGGTAACCATAAATAGGAACGGTAATGTAAGAAGAGATAGAGAATATACAACCTGGAACATTTGAGTACTTCTGAGGGCTACTAACTTGAAATGCATGATACATATGTATGTATACATAAACATTTAAACATACGCCTTTGTGGGCATCATCATCATCATATCGTACCCAGCCATAATAGGCTTGGTAAAAATGTACCCGGCCGTCATAAGGCTCGGCAGAATCGTACCCGGCCACGTGGAGCTCGGTAAAACCCAACTGATCAGTGGTTGCACAATAGGTGTCGTACCCAGCCGACTATAGCGCGGCTCGGTAGAGTAAAATAGATACATATATATAATGCATGCTCGACTCATGGAATCACATTCTAAACCTTTCGGAGTGACGTAAGGTCGGTATCCTCTGTACACGTTATTAGGACCAACTCTTCATTACGAACCTTATAAGAATCAGGAAGTACCAACAACATTGATAACATAAGAATAAGAGAAGCAACATTAATATCAATCATTCCATAAGAGGGAAAGCAATGTAAGTACTGCTAGCTTCTAAGAGTAGAGTATCTTTGGAAGCTCGTTTATTACATTATGTACAATCGGAGTCGTGCAAAAGAAGAAAAGGGATAGCCTCACATACCTTGTATATACTGCCCCAATCACAATCTATGCAATTGTCACAACTCCTTAGTCTACAATAAGAGAAACGATACTATCGTTATCATTTAAGCGTCATAACTATTATGTATCGACCACAACATATTTTACGTTGAAACGGACAGCACCTCCCCTATAAATATGACTTCACACCATTCAAAACAATCAACAAATAGCCCAAACAACTTCAATAATAAACATCTTGAGCCTCCCAAAACAGTCCGCGCACAACCTAATTACATCATACATACGATGACCACTGTAGTCGTGTCAAACGACCCGAAAATGTTACGAATAACTATCAGCCCACAACCCTACATATATATGGTGTTACTCCACACCCTTCCACCTCCAAAACTCCACAAAATAGTAGTAAAACATGCAGCTCAATAGCAACACAAAATAGTCCGCTACAAGTGAATAACTCAAACTCACGGCTTCCGATCACCGTCCCGTGTGTTCTTACACGTATAGAACGAATTACCATGAATTCACAGTAGAGATAAATGTATGAAAGATGGCAGTAACTTATCTTACTTGTTGGATAACTCAGCCCTTCCCTTGGTTCTTCAAACTCTAGGTTTTACCTTCAAATAGAACTTGAAAGAGAGGGAAAATCGATTAGGGTTTGTGTGGGATTTTTGGGGAGGAGTTGCAGGGGTTAACTTTGGTTTTGAGGGTCTGAAATATGGATGAAATAACTGAGTTCATAACCCCTTAAATGTCCTCTCTTGGCCGACTTAGGTCTTTTAATTTTGTCCTATCATTTTGGCAAGTAGGTGATGCACCTACTTGTCATCTACCAATCTGCACAGGCTTGCGAAAATATGAATATCTCTATACTTCGAGATCGTATTGACAAACGGTTTAATGTGTTGGAAACTAGACTCATAGATAGTTAATTTGGTAGGTAGATCACCCCGTAATTCCTTGTAAATTAGGAGAAAATATTAGAAACATTTAACCTAATGTTTAAGTAAAATTATGAACCTAAGTTGCGACAACGTTTGTCGACTTTTGTTTCATAACTCGTTTGACTTCAAGACTTATGATATGGATATTATATCATTCAAATACTTTAATAAATGACCTCTTGAGTGTATTAAGAACCTCTAGGTTTACCTAAAAATACGAGTTACAACATCCTTGTTTAATTTAACTTCTAATACTTGCTAATCACCCTTATACACCCTTGTATCACTTAAGACCAATAGGATTAACTTCTTATTATCTCAAAGGTAATTCCTTCTTGGATTTATGTTAACTAACATATGGTATGAACTAACGCGTGTGAATATGGGTTGTAACACCCTTCCCCCCTTAGGAACATTTGTCCTCGACTGTAAGGGTTCATGGGGAGTTTAAATCATCGTGGATTCCGGTCAAGTTTCTCCCATAAATAGAGGACAAACTTGCAAGCGGTTAACTCAACGTATGGCCTTACAAGAGTATGCAAAGCATTATGGACATGTACATTATCTGCATATCGCCATTTTGTATTAAGGAAGAGTATTCTCAAGTTATTGCTTACCTCATAGAGCCATTTCACCTTCCAATGTATCATGTGTTCCACCAGCATCCTTGTTATCTTCATTCTGGAATAGGTACGGGTATTTAGACTTCATCTCCTCTTCTGCTTCCCATGTTATTTCAATCTTTCACGTCCACGACATATGTCTACAGGCCTCTAAGAATACATAAATATCATAAAGGTCGAGACTGAGTCCAGCCATACCAAACAATATACGTCTAATTCAGACTAACCAAACAAGCAACTCCGAAGCAAATGGAGCGCACCAACATCTTCCACTGAGCTGATACCCTATATGGAGGGCTCTCGACCTGTCTATCGGGACCTGCGGGCATGAAACGCAGCGTCCCAGGCAAAAGGGACGTCAGTACGAATAATGTACTGAGTATGTAAGGCACATAAATAAATACATAAGAGATATGGAAGAAATATAGAGTACATGACTTAACCTGTAAGTTTGAATAACTTTGTAAATCATAAATTACTTTTAGCGTCATGCGTATGCATATGAATGCAATGTCGTGCATATTTACATGTTTCATAACATCATCAGAATTTGAGGGCATCCCATCATATCATATCGGCCACTGCGGGCAAAATCATCATCGTATACCAACTGATCAGGTGGTGGTACGTATATAACGCCATAACCTTTCCCATATCCCATATACATATATACATACATATATACACATATATAACGCCTTTTGAATCATATTTACATATATATACATATATAACACCGTTTGAATCATATTTCGGCCACTGTGGGCAACATCATCATCATATCCCAGCTGATCAAGTGGTGGTGCGTATATAACGCCGTAACCTTTTCACATATCCCATATACATATATTTACATATATAAGCATATATAACGCCATCTGGTCATGGGTCAATGCACATGAATACAATGCATGAAAAGTACGTCAATAAAATCATTCGGAAGGTCATAAGACCACTTTGCCTCTTGAGAAATATCATAAAGTAACATCTTTTCAACTTTCGTATTTTTCTGAGACCCATGAACAAATGATAAAATATTATGACACGTGGGAATTAAAGAACATAGATATTTCTATTACTTCTATGAATAGAGCTGTTCATGGAATTTGTGCATTTGCATGTTTTGTTCGTATCGTATGGATCATGCCAAAAGAAAGAAGGGATAGCCTTAACATACCTGGAGTGGGGAAAATTCGTATGATATTCTTGAAAAGGTTGCACCGTACTCCTTTAAAGTCGCAAATCTCACGTTGCTACGGTGTTAAAAAATATCGTTGGAATCTGAAGATGGCTCTACACTACTTATACGAATCAAACACCAAACAAAGAGATTTTAATCAATCCATGTGATCCTTTGTGTTAAAATAAGTCTCTTCAGATTGCCATGTGCCTTTCTTGTGGTGTTGTTGCGACCAAATGACTATTGCACGTCATCTTGAAGACTTGTGTTTCTAGGCTAAATTATGAGTTCTTACAATATGCTTTATTCAATTATTGCATTTATTTGAATTGGGGTTGTAATAAAAATTTGTATAAACATATAGTGAAGTCTCTGACCTCTAAGAAGGAATGAAAGAAGAATTATCATTCTTATGGATTAGGTTTAATCTTTATTGGATATGGAAAATAATAAAGGGAAGGTGTTTCATTTTGCCACCTAACAAAGAAATGACTTAGTCATTTCTTTACAATGTGGCTAGTTGCCACGTTTTAAGGGATGAAAAAATATTAAACTTCATCCACTTATTAGTTAACTGGGTAATGTCCTGTTACCCGGTAATTAATCAATTACCCGCAAAATTAAAAATTATTCCCACTTACTTGAAATATTACTCCCTTTTTACATACCTTATACGCCTTACTATTATGGTCATGTAGTACCTTGTATGTCACTAGTCCATAAATACCGGGTATTTTAGCTCGGGCCGTATTTTATCCCAAAATGCCAAACTTTGACAAAATTCATTTTCTTAGACTTGATCCCCCTTTCACCTTCACGAATTTACTAATCACTTGTGAAATAGCATAATCCTTATAATCCCCAAATAATCTTTTCCTTGGATTGATGTCAATTACCTTACGACAAATTCAACGTAAAATACTGCAGGGTGCAACATCATCGTAACTTATTACTGTGAAGCGTAATATCACAGTAATGTAATACTGTCGGGTACAACACTGACGTAGCTTAATACTGCAGAGCAAAACATTGACGTAATACTGCGGGGCATAACATTAGATGTAGCTGCAGCAAGGGGAAGCAACCTTGCCTGAGCCAGAGTGGTGTACATGCTCATGAACTATGCAAGAGTCTCCTAGAGAGATAGAGTAGTAGTAGCAGTCGGCGTATCAGGTGCCTGGAATCCAGTTGGAACTGCTAGTGGAACCTCGACAGCAGCTCGCGCGGGTGCTCTGGTTGCACCACGTGCGCGTCCTCGGTCTCTACCCCGACCCCGACCTCTGACGGCTCTAGTAGGGGGCACGGGTGCCTGATCATCTCTGGTAGCACGTGTCCTCACCATTTGTGAGAGAATAGAAGACGGAATTTTAGAATTGTGATATCAAAAATCTCGTACCACAAGGAAATCAAAGGAAGTGGAATTTTCCTAATAGTTACATAGCCTCTCATAGATAAGTACAAACGTCTCCGTACCGATCTAGGAGACTCTAATAAACCGGCTTGTGATTCATGACTCCTATGAACCTAGAGCTCTGATACCAACTTGTCACAACCCAAGTTCGCCCTCCGTGAATTGTCGTGATGGCACCTATTCTCTACGACTAGGTAAGCCTAACAATTGCAGAGAAAGAAATAGAAATGCGGAAAAACTATAAAAACTTAAGATAAGCAAACATAGAAACATTTAAGATGCTGCTCGGCATATACTAATACAAGATCTCAAAAACTGAACAACTTCCTAAAACCCAGAATCTCATAAAATCACAAGCTGTCGAATAACTAAAAGTGTCTAACTCCAGAATGTCTAAACAAAAGTAAAATACATAAGGGATAATACTGTAAGAGAGAGTGGAAAAGGGACTCCTCGGTTTACGGATGCGGCAGATATACCTCGAAATCTCTCGAGAATCGCCTCACCTCAAGGGTAGTAGGGCTGAGTCGAAGTACCTGGATCTGTACATGAAAAATATGCACATAAAGGGCATGAGTACATCACAACAGTACTCAGTAAGTGTCAAGCCTAACCTCGGTCGAGTAGTGACGAGTAAGGTCAGGGTCCTACTGATTATAGCTGAAAAACAAGGTAAAGCAGTATAGAATATCACAATATAATTAAATGCTAACAGTATGAAGTAACACATGATAATAAGGATAACAACAACTATAACAGAGACAAAATAATCACGGAAGGAATACAGCTCAACACAAATATAACAATCGAGGATCTCCCAGGGTACCGTCCTGTAGTCCCCAAATGTAAATATCCAATGGATCTCCCGGGTGTCGTCCCATAGTCCAACTCATAGTGTGCGGGGATCTACCAGAATCCCGATCCGTAGTCCCAAATGTAAATTCCCAGTACTGGGGGAATCTATTGGGTGTAGTCCCGTGGTTCCAATATAAACGTGCAGGGGGATCTACCGGAATACAAATACGTAGTCCCAAAGTAAACAGACAGGGGGATCTCCCAGGATACCGTTCCATAGTCCCTAAGTAAACACACAGCAGCAACACAAAGAATACTCAATTCAATTCAAACTTCATACCAAGGTAAAACAGGTATTTCTAACCTAGCATGCTGCACATAATCCAAATAAGGCAGTTTGAACAAGTAAAGCAATTAAGTCAATTAGACATGCTTCCTTAAGCTAACAACAGGCTTAAATTGCAAGTAGTATAAACAGGAAAGGAAACACAATTATAGTTACTTAATGAAAACAGGATTTTAAACAATTATCACAAGTACTCACGCATCACCTCACACACAAGTCATTTCGAATATCAACAATACAAAATCATAAGGGAGTTCCCCCACACAAGGTTAGGCAAGCCACTTACCTCGAACCGGCTCAAAATCAACCCAAAACCACGCTCTTGCCACGAGTACTGGACTCCAAATGTCCCAAATCTATTCAAATCAATTGCATAATGTAAATATAACTTCATGTAATTGGTTCCACTAATTAATTCTAAGCTAATACGCAAAATTAGGAAAAATGACCAAAATGCCCCTCGGGCCTACGTCTCGAAATTGGGTAAAAGTTACGGATTATGAACCCTTATTCACTCACGAGTCTAGCCATACAAAAAGTATCCAAATTTGACATCAAATCCCCAATCAAAACTCGAAAATTAGGTCTAAGAACTTTTCCAAATTGTTTCCCCAATTTCTCACCCCAAATCTAAAATTAGATGATGAATTCATGTTTAGATTAATGGGTTATAAGCAAAAAGGAGTTATGAATTATTACCCAATCGAAATATCTGAAAATCCATTAAAATCTCGCTCAAATCCGAGCTCCGAAGCTCTAGTTTTGATAGAAATGTCTAAACCCTCGACTTTGAAATTTTATATTCTGCCCAAGTAAATCCTTTTTCGCGGACGTGGAAGGACCCTCGCGTTTGTGAAGCAAAACTTTGCTTGGTCTAGTTTTCCTTCATCACGAACGCGATGTCCCTGTTGCTAACGCAGTGACCATATTCCCCCTCCTACGCGAACGCGGGACCATAGTCGCGAACGCGTAGGTATAAGACCTCACAGCCTCGCGAACGCAGGACCACCTTTGCGAACGCGAAGCATTAAACTTCCACCAGCCCTAGCTCCTCTTTGCGAATGCGAGACCCCACTCGCGAACGCGGAGAAGGAAACCAGAATTGGAGACCTACTTTCTGCAATTCTCTAAGTCCAAAAATGACCCGTTGAGCATCCGCAACACACCTGAGGCTCCTGGGACCTCAACCAGACATGCCAACCAAACCTAAAAACATCATTCAAACTTGTTCCAACCTTCGGAATGCTCAAAACACCAAATTAACATTGGATTCAAGCCTAAGAACTCCAAAAACTCTCAAATTACACTTTCGATCAAAAAGTCTGTCAAACCTCGTCCGAATGACCTGAAATTTTGCAAGCACGTCACATTCAACACTACGGAGCTACTCCAAATTCCGGAATTCCATTCCGACCCAGATCTCAAAATCCCACTATCGAACCGGAAACTTCAAAAATTCAACTTTCGGCATTTCAAGCCCAAATAAGCTACGGACCTCCAAAACACAATCCGAACACGCCACTAAGCCCGAAATCACCCAACGAAGCTAATGGAACCGATGAAATTCCATTCCAAGGATGTCTTCACACTGCTCTGACTACGGTCAAAATTCTAAAGCTTAAGCTCTCTTTTAGGGACTAAGTGTCCCAAAACACTTCGAAACTCAAAACCAAATATCCCGGCAAATCAAAATAGTAGAAACAAACATAGGGAAAGCAGTTAATAGGGATCGGGGCATTAATTATTAAAATGACCAGCCGGTTCATTCCATCCTCCTATACTTAAACATTCGTTCGTCCTCGAACAAGCATAGAGACATACCTGAAGTAGTGAAAAGATGAGGGTAACGGTTGCACATATCTGCTCGGTCTCCCAGGTCCCTTCCTCGACCGGCTGACCCTACCACTAAACCTTCACTGATGCAATGTTCTTTGACCTCAGCTTTCAAACCCGCTTGTCCAATATCGCCACTGGCTCCTTAACATAAGATAGATCCTTGTCCAACTAGTCTGAACTAAAATCCAACACGTGCGATGGATCACCGTGATACTTCCGGAGCATCGAAACATGAAACACCGGATGAACTCCTGCAAAGCTGGGAGGTAAGGCAAGTTCATAAGCAACCTCCCCGATACGTCACAATATCTCAAAAGGGCCAATAAACCTTAGACTCAACTTCTCTTTCTTCCCAAATCTCATAACACCCTTCATAGGCGAAACCCAAAGCAGAACCCGCTCTCCAACCAAATAGGAAACATCGCGAACCTTCCGGTCCGCGTAACTCTTTTTGTCACGACCCAAACCCAGACCCGGTCATGATGGCACCTCCCGTGAAGACAATCCCAGCCAACTAAACCCAATTCACTTCTTAAAATAGTTAAATAACTTAACAACAGTCTGAAACGTGATATAGCAATACTATGTAGCGAATAATGCCAATAAAGTGCGGAAATACAACCCAACACAGCCCTAACCGGGGTCTCACAAGTCACGAGCATCTACTAGGGTATAAATACAACTGAAAGTCTGAGTGCACAAATACAGACTAATGAATGAAGAGAGAGAAGCAGTGCTGTGAACACCGACAACTACCTTGCTAAACTCCGATGACTCTGCCTCCGATCAGCCAAAACCCACTACCGGGTGTATAAATACCTTAATCTGCACATAAGGTGCAGGGAGTAAAGTGAGTACCCCAACTCAGTGAGTAATAATCATAACTAAAGTCTGAATGGTAAGAAATCACGTAAAGCATATCAAGATGTTGTATAGAAATAGTTCAAAAACCAGTAAGAAAGCAATGAAGTTGTAAAATCTCTTTAAACATCTTAGCTCAGTTTAAACATCTTTGAAAATGGCTTTTTCAACAATATGCAAATGAATGCAAAACAGTTAGTGCAGATAAGCACAGAAATCCGCCCCTTGGGAACAAATAACATAGTTTAACAGGTAAATATGAAAGATAAACACATAAAGGTTCGCCCCTCGGGCTCAATATCAACAACTCTGCCCCTCGGGCAATATATCAAAACAATACCAGCCCCTCAGGCAATCACATAGAATGGTAGCAGCCCCTCGAGCAATCGAATAGAACAATACCAGCCCCCCGGGCTATCACATAGAACAATATCAGCCCCTCGGGCTATATCTCACATCACAATGGGTACCCGCGCTCACTGGGGGTGTATAGACTCCGGGAGGGGCCCCTTACGGCCCAAGCGCAATATCAAGCCATCTCGTGGCATCAAATCTAGGCCCTCGGCCTCAAAAACAATATCAACAAGCCACCTCAACATATCTCAGGCCCTCAGCCTCAAATCAGTATTAGTGTTTCCTCACAACTAGGCCCTCGACCTTACTCAGTCAAAAATACTCACAAGCCCCTCGAGCATTAGTAAAACAGTATTTCTCAGCCCAAAACATCATTTAAAATATCATTTAAGTCTCATAACGAAGTAGAAATGGCTGAGTAGTAAAACAGTGGAAAATAACATGACTGAGTTCAATTAATAAGTCAAAACAGTGAGGAAATAGTAATAAAAATCCTCGAAGGGTCCAAATAGTTGGCACGAAGCCCAAATATGGCAATCAGCCCAAATCATGATGATAACATATAAGTTTCAGTCAAATATGCGGTAAAATCATCACTCGGGACGGACCAAGTCACAATTCCCAATAGTACACGACCCCACGCTCATCATCAAGCGTGTGCCTCACCTCAATATAGCACTACGATGTGCAATCCGCGGTTTCAAACCCTCGGAGCATCATTTACAATCATTACTCACCTCGAACCGGCTAAATCTCTAATTCGTGACGCCTTTGCCCCTTGAATCGGCCTCCACGCGCGTCGAATCTATCCAAAATCAGAACGAATACATCACAATATGCTAGGGGAACAAAGCCCAAGCGAAAACAATCGAATTACCACAAAATTCCAGAAATTGGTCAAACCCGACCCCTGGGCCCACATCTCGAAATTTGACAAAATTCACAAAACTAGAATCCTTATACTCTCATGAGTCGAACCATATGAAAATTATTCAATTCCGATACCATTTGGTCCTTCAAATCATCATTTTATATTTTTGAAAGATTTCACAATTTTCTTCCCAAATTCCATCCCAAATCATGAATTAAATGATGAATTCAATGATAGATTCATGTAATCTAGCCAAATCTGAGTTAGAATCACTTACCCCGATGAATTTCTTGAAAAACCTTCGAAAAATCGCTAAAATCCGAGCTCTCTTGATCAAAATATCAAATAAAACCCAAAACCTCGTATTTATAGAGTACCCCACAGATTTTCACCTCTGCGGACCGCACAAAATCGACTGCAGTCCGCATAAAACCAGTGCGGTCCGCACAAAAACGACCGCGGCCGCACAGGCTTTCTTCTGCAGTGACAGGCTTTAGTATTTTGGCCATAACTTTCGCTACAGATGTCCAAATTGCTATATCTTTACCTTTTTGGAAACTAGACACGAAGGACTAGAACCTTCGTTTTGAATCATCTCAGAATTCCTTGTAGATCAAAAGATATGAGCTTCCGAAATAGGACCAGTGAAATGTTCCCCACCACAGCCGCACTTCATTTTGTGCAGTCCGCACAGCACATACCGCGGCCGCACTTCTTTTTGTGCGGACCGCGCGGGGTGGATTCTGAGGCCTGCAACCTTTCTGGACCTGCTACAGCTATGATTTTCGGCCTAAAACATCCCGGAACCTACCCGGAACTTTAAACCAATTGTACCAACACATCCCATGACATCGTTCAAACTTGTTCAAAACTTCGGAACGCTCACAACAACATCAATCACCAATATAACATAGGATTCAAGCCTAAGAACTTCAAGAACTCTTAAATTATGCTTTCGATCAAAAAGTCTATCAAATCTTATTTGAATGACCTAAAATTTTGCACACACATCCCAAATGACACAACGAAACTACAGCAACTCTCGGAATTCCATTCCGACCCCTATATCAAAATCTAACCTATCAACCGGAAAGCGTCGAAATCTCAATTTCGCCAATCCAAGCCTAAACCTTCCACGAACTTCCAAAATGCATTCTGATCACGCTCCTAAGTCCCAAATCACCTAACGGAGCTAACCAAATCATGAAAATTCCAATCTGCGATCATATACGAATAAGTCAAATATTGGTCAAACCTTTCAAGTTTCAAGCTTTAAACTGGGAACTATTCTTCCAAGTTTATTTTGATTATCTTGAAAATCAAAACCAACGATTTACATAAGTCATATTACATCACACGGGTCAAGTCATGCCCGAGAACTAGCGAGCGAAATGCAAAAGCTCAAAACGACCGATCGGATCGTTACACTTCTGTCTCGACTGGGCTGTACGAAGTCTATCCTGAATCCCCTTAACCTTCTCCAAAGCGTCCTAAACCAAGTCTGTGCCTAATAATCTATCCTCACCTGACTCAAACTAACCCACTGGGGATCTATACCGCCTACCATATAAAACCTCGTACGGTGCCATTTGAATGATGGACTGATAGTTGTTGTTGTAGGCAAAATCCGCCAGTGGCAAGAACTGATCCTTAGAACCTCCACACTATATCACACATGCACGAAGCATATCCTGAAGAATCTGAATAGTGTGCTCGGACTGTCCATCCGTTTGGGGGTGAAATGTTGTACTCAAATCCACCCGAATACCCAACTCATGTTGTACGGCCCACCAGAACCGTGATGTGAACTAAGTACCTCTATCTGAAATGATGGAAACTGGAATACCATGCAGACGAACAATCTCCCGAATATAAATCTCCACCAGACGCTCTAAAGAATAGGTAGTACATACAGGAATGAAGTGCGTGGACTTGGTCAACCGATCCACAATCACCCAAATGGCATCGAACTTTCTCAAAGTCTGTGGGAGCCCAACTACGAAGTCCATGGTGACTCGCTCCCACTTCTACTCCGGAATCTTTATCTGCTGAAGCAACCCACTCGGTCTCTGGTGCTCACACTTCACCTGATGACAATTGAGACACGAGCTACAAACCCAACTATATCTTTCTTCATCCGCCTCCACCAATAGTGCTGCCTAAAATCCTGGTACATCTTCGCTGCACCCAGATGAATGGAATACCGCGAACTATGGGCATCCTCTAAAATCAGCTCCTGAAGCCCATCAACATTGGGTACACATACCCGACTGTACATCCTCAATACCCCGTCATCACCAATAGTTACATCTCTGGCATCACCGTGCAGAACCTTGTCCTTGAGGACGAGCAAATGAGGATCATCATACTAACGCTCCCTAATACGATCAAATAAGGAAGATCGAGAGGCCACACAAGCTAGAACCCGACTGGGCTCCGAAATATCCAGTCTCACAAACTGGTTGGCTAAGGCCTGAACATCCATCGCCATGGGCCTCTCCGCTGCTGGTTAATAAGCCAAACTCTCCAAACTCTTAGCCCGATCACTCAAAGCATCGGCCACCACATTGGCCTTGCCCGGGTGATATGAAATAGTGATATCATAGTCCTTCAGCAGCTCTAACCACCTCCTCTAAGTCAAACTAAGATCCTTATGCTTGAACAGATGCTGCAAACTCTGGTGATCAGTATAGATCTCACAAGGCACACCATACAAATAATGACGCCACATCTTTAAGGCATGAACAATAGCAACTAACTCGAGATTTTGGATAGGATAATTCTTCTTATGTACCTTCAACTGTCTGGATGCGTAGGCAATCACCCTACCATCCTGCATCAATACAGCTCCAAGGCCGATCCTCGAGGTATCACAATATACAGTATAAGACCTCGAACCAGTAGGCAATATCAAAACTGGGCCCGTAGTCAAAGCTGCCTTGAGCTTCTGAAAGCTCGCCTCACACTCTTCCGTCCACTGGAACGGAGTACCCTTCTAGGTCAGCCTGGTCATAGTGGTTGCAATAGATGAAAACCCCTCAACAAATCGGCGGTAATAACTTACCAAGCAAAGAAAACTATGTATCTCTATAGCTGAGGACGGTCTGGTCCAACTTTGTGCTGCCTCCACTTTCTTTGGGTCCACTTGAATACCCTCACTCGATACCATGTGGTCTAAGTATACAACGGAATCCAACCAAAACTCACATTTTTAGAACTTTGCATATAACTTCTTTTCCCTCTTAGTCTGAAGCACTGTCCTCAGGTGCTGCTCATGATCTTCCGGACTCGAGGAGTATACCAGAATATCATCAATAAAGACAATGACGAACGAGTCAAGATATGGCCGAGACACACTGTGCATCAAATGCATGAAGGCTATTGGGGCATTGGTCAGCCCAAATGACATAACAATGAACTTGTAATGACCATACCGAGTCCTAAAAGCAGTCTTCGAGATATCTGACACCCGAATCTTCAACTGATGGTAACCTGAACGCAAGTCAATCTTAGAAAAAACTCCTACACCCTATAGCTGGTCAAACAAATCATCAATACGGGGCAAAGGATAACGGTTCTTCACTATAACTTTGTTCAACTGGCGATAATCAATGCCCATACGAATAGAACCATCCTTTTTCTTTATAAACAAGACAGGAGCACTCCCAAGGTGATACATGATATGATAAAATTATACTTTAATTATATAGTGTAAGGTTGTCGGTGTCAAATATAATAACCCAATAAGGTTGGGGTCGAATCCCAAAGGGAATAGGCATGAAAAGGTTACTCGAGCAGTGTGCTACTTGACTTAGGTCGTAATTCTATTCTGTTAATTGTAACAAGAGTATGATATGATTGTGATTTGAAGAGATAACTAATTGTAATGTTGAAAATGTAAATAATTTGATTAAGGAAAACAAAGTTGTGTCCCCTTCAATGAAATATAATGCTATCGGTATTAATATGATATATTTCTAATGAAAGGTTCTTTAGATACGCAAATGATTTCTAAATAACTACCCAATATTTTTCAATAGTTGGGTAGTATTTTCTCTTTATGATTTTTTGAAATATAAAAGAGTTGCAATTAAGAGCAATCAATTTATGCCAAATAAAACCCACTTATTCCTAAGCGATTCTATTAAACAAGGTTTAAAGCCTTGAGTCTTTGATATTTTCTTCTACCAAACCCCAACTCACTTTTCCAAGTAAAGAAAGAGTTTAATGGCACTTGTTAATGTTTGCAACCACCAACAATAAATGAAGAATGAGAAATAAATATATATCAACCAACCATTATATATATATTCAATGTTAAACATCCATTAACATAACACCTATTTAGGGTCCACAACCTTAGTATTTAAAGCTGGCTACCCATGCTAAAATAAAAAAAATGAGAATATTAAATGCCATAAAGCTTACAAAGTGCAAGATTTTTCACTCCTAAAGCTTCCAAAAGAGAGGAATATTGAAAGGTTGGAATGTAGCTCCAAAACCAGACAAGCTACCCCCACAAAACCCAATAAATCTATTTATAGTGGGCTAAAACTCGGGATCAATTTCGGACAAAAATGCCTCTCCAGGTTAATTATGCGACCGCATATCTGTCGCATAACAGATATGCGGTCCACATTCTCGTCAAAGCCATCGCATCTTCGAACCCTAGTTTTCAGGTAGTCGTCGTATATTGGTTATGCGGTCCGCATTGTTGATTTGTGACCACATAATGTCACTGCATTTCCAACTTCAGCAACTTCTATAGGGGGTTTGCAATTCATTATGTGGCTCGCAAACTTGCTATGCAGTCGCAGAATGGACCTCATTTCTTGCACTTGAATTTGGCCAACAGACTATTGGGCTTTGCGGTTCCTCTGAGCAATATGTGGTCCGCATGTTGGATTTACAGTTTGCATATTCACATCCGCGATCGCATTTTGCCTTTTTCTTGTCCTTTTGCGGCTTTTTGATTTCATTTCCATGTTCTTGGGTCCTTAAGCCTCATACACTGCAAAACATTAAAATTACACAAGTATAAAAGATAATTGCATTTAAAACAAGCTAAAATCTAAGCAATTGGTATTAAATGTGCCAAAATTCTCTAGCACATCAACACCCCCAACTTAAACTCTTGTTTGTTCCCAAGCAACTAAAATGACACTATCCTATTCTAGACTCCAGCTAAACGACATGAAACAATAGTGACCATGGACGGTGTTAGTTGTCAGTACTACAAGCATGCACTTTCGTTTATTTACCCTTCATGAATAATCATTTTTATTTACAAAGTAACTAATCAACTTGTGACACTTTGAGCCTCGACCAATTTGACAAAATGTTACTCTCAGTTGAGTGCACTTGCATTCGACTTCAAGAACTCAACTTCTGTCCAACCTCATAATTCATAGGCCTTCACTGGAAAGAAAGTCTCAAACTCACAATATTTACAATGACAACAAAAGGGACGGATTCACAAAGACACTCACTCTCAAAAAGAGTTTCAAGTGTTACAACATGCCATACCATAGGCTTGCCCTTATTTTAATTCATCGCTTTATTCTAAAAACATTCGGTTGGAGATCCCATAAGGACTTTTTAAGCTTGTAATGCAGGTTTAGGGATGGGTCGGATAAACATTTGGATACAAGTGACTACACCCTCCTTGAACACTACTCACATTTTTCTTTCTTGTTGCTCTTTACTTCTTTTCAAACCACATAGCCTCATTAGCCCCTAATTTCCCACATTGAACCACCTTAAATACCTCTCTAAGTTTCTTCAAGGCTCCATATTTATTTATATACATACATCTCTTTTTCTTTTCTTTTTCTTCTTTTCTCTTGTATTATTTTTTTTATTTTTCTTTTGAAGCTTGAATAGTTTCATATGAATATCTTGAGGTATACTTTCCTACACTCACTGTACAACCTTGCCAATTTCCGGCTTTACATCACACTCCCAACTTAGGCTTTTAGTCTCATTCTCAATGTTCAAGGAGAGACGGGTTCAAAAGAGCGAATTATTTTACAAAAGGGGAAAGGTTTGTAATGAGTTGGCCAAAGAAAAGGTTAAAGGCTCGAATGGGGTAACTAGTTATAATATCTATACAATGGGTAGCTTGAAAGGCTAACTGGTTTTCCAATATCACAAAGACTGCCTAAGATCATTTCTTCAACCAAATGTAATTATCATTAGCATCGAAAGACCAACCGGAAAAGTTCTAGATAGCATAAGTAAACACAAGAATTATTTATACAAAGACTCACACACATGGCATATGAACTGTTTGACTCAACATAGTTTTAGCCCTCGAGTCAACACTTGGCAACTCGAAGCTTTCATCATATTTACATGTATAGCTCTAGGTAAATATAGAGTCAAAGAGCGAGCGTCAAGTTCACACAGTTGATTTCTTCTTTTTTTTTAATATTAATGGAAGGGTATAGGCTATTTACAGGCATCCATGCTTGAAACTAGACAGTTACACCAAACCGATCAAAATGTTTCATCCTACTGCCATGGTTCTACTATTACACCCTTGGAAAAGAACCCGACGAAGAAAAACCAAGGGGAATTCATTGCTAATTACTAAAGATGAACATGCATCCAACTCTCTACTTGTTTTTGGTTTTTTTATACAAAGATAACATATATACAGAAACAACACAAGTATATACAAAAGTTACATAAATTTGCTTATATAACACAAAAACATGTACAAAACAGTTCACAAAAAGTTTGTACAAGACTATCCTACCCCCAATTGAAAATCATGCATTGTCCCCGAAGCATAAGAATGTAAGATAGAGTGTAGGGGCTCCCTGAGGTGCACTAAGCACTATGGGAGTCGGAAGTCGGCTGAATGATGGTAGGGTCACCCTTTGATGCTGGAACTGGGGCCGATGAGATCTCGGCCTGAGGAGTGACGTCCACTGATGGAGGAGGGATCTCCAACTGGCCCGACACTGGAGTTGGGGCTTGTGAGCTGCTAGCCTCGCCTGCTGATAGCTGAGTGGTCGATGGATTGGCTTGGACGACCATATCTACTAGCGAATGTTCTATCGCCTTCTGAACAACTGCTTCTTCCTCCTCTGCAACTGTAGGGGTAGCAACCTACTTACCTTTCTCCTGAGGGCCCTCATCCTCCTCAGACCATGACTCATCAGTCTCCCCCTCATCGGTCTCCCCACCTTCGGACTCTACAGACTGTCCGAAATCTTCCTCATAAGGGATGTCAATATGTGCAGGGGAAGCTAGAGGCTGGGAAACCCCGACAGTCTGAGGTGCAGGAGTTATCATCAAAGTTGAAAAATCAAGATCTTGTCCAGCAACGGACGTGCCTACTCCCTTCTCTCCTTCCTTAGGCATGAAAGAGGATAGATAGAACTCTAGACTTTGCATTTTGTGGAGCTCAGTCTTCAGTGTGGCAACATCATCACGGAGCATTGGCAAGTCTCCAACCTCACCCCGCTCTATCTTTTCAATCTGCACCTCAAGCTGCTTTAGTCAATCCCCATAAGATGTTTGTTGCTATTGGAGGGCCATCACTGAGGACTGGATAGGGGTCAATGACTTCCTGATGAGTTTAGAGAGGTTCTTTAGAAGTTGGTCTACCTTTATCATTTGCATGTTGAGCTAAGAGACCGAGCCTCAAAACGGCTGGCAGTGTGGTAGAAGGCTATGCAATGTTGGCTTGAGAGGTGGGCTGTGGAGTGGAAGTGGAGGCCATTGTGGTCTGAGGAGAGAGAGGAGTCTCGGAGTCTAAGATCTCTGGATCAGCAGGAATCTGGGTTTGAACCTCTGGGGAGAAACAACTACCTATGGCACTGCATCATTAATGTGCGTGATATCAATAGCCTTCAGTGCTTTCCCTGTCTTGTTAGTGTGTGGCATTAAAGGGACTTCTACACCCTTATAGAGGGTTGTGATCAAGCACAGGAATGGATGTGACGTGGCTGTCTGGTTGGCCCGGACCCCTAACTCTCGGAAGATAATGTCACCCACATCAATTTTTATCCCAGTCATAATGCATGCACTGAGAAGAGCTTTCTCAATGCTTATATCAGTCTCATTGCGGGATGGTATCAATCAAGAGGTGACAAAGCTGAGCCAGAATCTACCCTTTCGTGTGAGATCTTCCTTGAATATTTTATACAGAGGGTGAATCTAAGTGGGGGTTCCCTTGGCTATCACTGAGGCTATCCAACCACACTCATTATCTCTGTTGGCCCATTTGGTGGCATACTCCGTTGTGCCCGGTTCCCAGTTTGGAAAGTAGAACTCATTTATAGTGTCACTGCCACAAAGCACCTGCTTCCCCGGAACCAAGACAGTCTCACAGAAGACTTTGTTGCGCTTGTGGTGAGGTGTTCTTGAGGCTCTATAAGATACATAAAATTCATGCACCAATGTTTCATTATAATCATCAGGCAGCTCAATGAAGCACTCCCAGTTTATAGCCTTGATGTTCTCCAGTATGTGAGGGTACTGCTCATGTAGCCCGTTCAGACTTAGTTGTTTCTTGTTAAGGATTTTCCGTTTCATGAGCCCTTCTCTATACAGATCCCTAGAGCCTTCGACCCCAAACCTGAGTTGGAAATCCTCTCTTCTTTTTCTTCTTGCCTTAGCTTGTAGGTCGACTGATGGCAAAGTCGCCTCTTCATCAGACTTGGAGGGATGTGCAGCAGTAGGTTGGGATGATTCCGGTCGTGAACGCTTGGCTTGTTGTACCTGACGACTGGTGGAGGTCCTTTTCTTGGAAGCAATATTTTTCGTGGGACCCATATCTACAAAGAAACGAAGTGTGAGTGACATAGAAGACATCAGAAGAAAAAGTTACAAAGAAAATCAAGTATACAACAGGTTATGCTGTCGCATAACCAATATGCGGACCACAAACCTGTCGCAGAACGTCTGTCTGCTGAAAGGAATCAATTATGCGATGGGTTATTCGATCGTATATCCATTATGCAATTCGCATAACCATCGCAAAACTATATGCTTGAAAAGTACATCACACTATGCGATCGCAAAACCCACCGCAAAGATGGATTTGCGATCGCAAATCAGTCGCAAACAACATTTTATAAAGGGCTAGAAACTGTTTAAGTATGCGGTGGCTTTGCATTCTGCATATCACTTATGCGATCGCAAAGCCTCTTCAATTTTTCATCTTACTCAAGTCACCTAGGGTTCCTTATGCAGCAACAATGCAGACCACAAATCGACTATGCGGTCTGCAAAAATCTTCGTCCTCAACGTTTTGAATTCCACCCTCTACAATAGTGACCCTAATTTCACTATCCAGCGCCCCAAGCCTAACTAATTATCCAAGAACCCCCCTCCCCCCCCCCATTACGAGCAGATACCCAAATAACGAAGAGGAAAAGAAAAGAAAAAAAATAAAATACTTAAACTAAAATTTACAGGGACGAAATCGGGAAGGAAGAACATATCAGGAATGGAGTATTTAGAACACTTGGGAGATGAATTCAACAAGTGGGATCGTTGTTTACTCTTTTCAATTTCAACTAGCCGTTTTCCTTTCTCCTTTTTCTTTTTGGTTTGTTTTCTTTTTGTTTTTTTTTTGTTTAAGAGGGAAATAATTTTGTCTGAGTGCTGGTGTGTGTTTATGTGCGAAGGGGTAGGGATACTTACCTGCGAAATTGCGGTGAGAACGACTTATGTGACCGCACAAGTGTTATGCAGTGGGTTCAACTCAAGTTGCTCATTTACACAATGTGGTGCACTTATGCGATCTCATAATTGATATGTGATCCACAAAGTGCACGTCCTCGCCTCATTTTGACCATCAATATTTGCTAAACAAACTGCCCAGGTCTGCGACCACTATGCGGCCTGCATAGTTACAATGTGTCTGCATATGTGTAATAGACTTCCCATGGTGACTTTTCTTCCCTTTCACACGCAATTTTACCATGTGTTATGATCTTTTGAATCACCTGCACTCTAACACACACTTTAAATTGCTCAATTATATTTATCTAACAAAAGTTAAAATTTAAAGGACAAAAAGGGTGTTACCACATATGGGTTGCCTCCCATGAAGCGCTTGATTTAACGTTGCGGCACGACGAAGTTGGCCTTTCTTTGGGTTCACTCATTGGTCAGGCATGGACCATCTTTGAGAGACAACTGTTCTACCAAGAGTTTTTCTCCATCTGTGCCCAAGTAGTGCTTGACTCGCTGGCCATTTAGTTTGAAGGTTCGGAGCCCATCCTCCGCTTCTAATTCCACGGCTCCAAAAGGGGATACATTTACCACCTTGAACGGACCGGACCATTTCAATTTGAGCTTGCTCGAAAACAATTTGAGCCTTGAGTTGAAGAGCAAAACCAAGTCACCTGACTTGAACTCCATTTTCAAGATCTTTTTGTTGTGGACGTATTTCATCCTTTCTTTGTACACAGCTGCACTTTCATATGCATGGAAACGGAATTCCTCCAATTCATTCAGCTGTGTTAACCTCAAATTTGCAGCTTCAGCCCAGTCCAAGTTCAACCTTTTTAAAGTCCACATGGCTTTGTGCTCCAGTTCTACGGGTAGATGACAAGCCTTGCCGAAGACTAACCGATAAGGAGAAGTGCCAATATGGGTTTTGTACGCCGTGCGGTATGCCCACAACGCGTCATATAGCTTCCTTGACCAGTCAGACCTGTTTGCATTAACAGTCTTTGATAGAATACTCTTTATCTCCCGGTTGGAGACTTCAACTTGGCCACTTGATTGGGGATGATAAGATGTGGCCACCTTATGCCTGACGCCATATTTCTCTAGTAGCCCCGTGAAAGCCTTGTTACAGAAGTGAGACCCACCATCACTAAGAATGGCTCTAGGAGTGCCAAACTGCGTGAATATGTGTTTCTTTAAGAATGTGGTCACACTCCTTGCCTCATTGTTTGGTAAGGCAATTGCTTCAACCCATTTGGACACATAGTCCACAGCCACCAAGATATATTTCATACCACAAGAGCTTACAAAGGGGCCCACAAAATCAATTCCCCACACATCAAAGATCTCTATCTCCATCACAAAGTGCATTGGCATTTCATGTCTCCTGGAGATTGATCCTTGCCTTTGACATTGGTTGCAAGACTTGACCATTTGGTTAGAATCATGATAAATCAACGGCCAATAATAACCACATTCAAGCACCTTTGCCGCCATTTGATTGCCCCCATGGTGACCCCCGACCTGTGAGTCGTGGCATGCCTTTAGAATTGTCATAATTTACTCTTCTGGAACACACCTTCTGATGATGTTATCAGCACAAACACGGAACAAGAATAGTTCTTCCCAATAGTATTGCCGACAATCTCTCAAAAACTTCCTCTTCTGATAAGCTTCCAATCCATCTGGAATAAGGTCGATAACCAAGTAGTTAGCAATATCGGCGTACCAAGGAGCAAAAGTGTTGGATAATGCCAATATGTGTTCATCTGGGAAAACATCATTGATTTCAAGATCTTCCTTTCGTCTCCCTGCCCCTTCAAGCCTTGATAATGATCCGCCACTTGATTTTCCGTCCCTTTTCGATCTTTGACTTCGAAGTCAAATTCTTGCAACAATAGCACCCACCGAATCAACCTAGGCTTTGCATCCTTCTTTGCTATAAGATAGCGAAGAGCAGCATGGTCTGTGTACACTATCACCTTGGATTCCAACAAATAAGCCCAGAATTTCTCAAAGGCATAGACAATGACAAGAAGTTCTTGCTCAGTCACCATATAGTTCATTTGCACGCCATTGAGTGTCTTGCTTGCATAATAGACCGGGTGGAGAATCTTGTTATGACATTGGCCAAGCAGTGCCCCAATAGCTACACCACTGGCATCACACATTAGTTCGAATGGAAGAGACCAATCGGGTATGACAATAATAGGTGTCGTGGTGAGCTTTTGTTTCTATTCCTCAAAGGCTTTGAGGCACTTCTCGTTAAACACAAATTTTGTATATTTCTCAAGGAATTTGCACATGGGATTTGCCATTTTGGAAAAATCCTTGATGAAACGCCTATAGAAACCGGCATGCCCCAAGAAACTTCTGACACCTTTAACTGAAGTAGGTGGAGGAATCTTGGAAATGATCTCGATCTTTGCCCGGTCAACCTCTATGCCATGTTTTGAAATTTTGTGGCCCAAGACAATGCCCTCGTCCACAATGAAGTGGCATTTCTCTCAATTTAGCACAAGGTTCGTTTCTTCACATCTCTTAAGCATTTGTCTAAGATTTTCAAGACAATGCTCAAAAGAGTCACCTACCACCGAAAAGTCGTCCATGAAAACCTCTAGAAAATCCTCCACCATGTCTGAGAAGATGGACATCACACATCTTTAAAAGGTGGCTGGAGCGTTGCACAAACCAAACGGCATCCGACTAAAGGCAAAAGTTCCATAAGGGCAAGTGAATGTTGTCTTCTCTTGGTCCTCCAATACTCTGTTGATTTGGTTGTAACCAGAATACTCATCAAGAAAGCAATAGAATGACCGTCCCGCTAGCCGATCACACATTTGATCAATAAAAGGCATAGAGAAATGGTCTTTGCATGTGGCACTATTGAGCTTCTGATAATCCATACACACCCTCCATCTGGTCACCGTTCTTATTGGGATGAGCTCATTTTTATCATTTTCGATCACGGTCATGCCTCCCTTTTTCGGCACACATTGCACCGAGCTCACCTAAGAACTATCGGCAATGGGGTAGACTACCCCGTCATCCAACCACTTGGTGATTTCTTTCTTTAACACCTCTTGTATGGACGTGTTCAAACTTCGTTGATGCTACACACTTAGTTTACTCTCATTCTCCAATTGGATCCTGTGTTCGCAAATTCCGATGGGAATCCCTCGAATGTCCGCAATTGTCCACCCAATAGCTTGACTATGCTCCTTCAAGACATTCAACAATTGTTGTACCTACACATCACTCAACAAAGAAGAAACGATTACTGATAGAGTATCATTTGATCCAAGAAATTTATACCTCAAGTGTGGTGGAAGTGGTTTGAGCTCCAGTTGCAGTGGCTCAATAATAGAAGGCTTTGCGGGAGGAGTGGTTCTATTCTCCAAGTCGAGAGAGAGCTTCTTCGGAGCATAAGTGTAGGACCCAAGCCCTTCCAATGCATTAACTAATTCCATATACCCCTCCTTATCTTCATTATCGAAGTTTACCAAAATAGCCGTTAACGCCTCACAAAGGCATTGTTCTTCAATCTTCATTTCAACCACATCTTCCACTTCATCAACAACATCAATCACCTAGATGTTTTCATATTCATGTGGTAGTTTCATACCCTTGCTTGCTTGGAATGTAACCTCTTCATCATTCATACGGAATTTGATCTCATTCCATTCTGAATCCATTAGTGCTCTTCCTGTGGCAAGGAATAGTCTACCCAAAAATGATAGGGATCTCTTTGTCAATTGCAAAATCAAGGATTATGAAATCGGTGGGTAAATGAAACTTTCCCACTTTTACAAGCACATCATTGACAATTCCCACCGGTCTCTTTATGGAACGATCGGCCATTTGCAATCTCATACTTGTGGGCCTTGGCATACCTAATATCGCTTGCTTGTAAATGGAAGGAGTCATTAAGTTGATGCTAGCCCCATTATCACAAAGGGCTCTTGAAAAATCATGTGCCCCAATAGTGCATGGAATAATTGAAGGCTCTCGGGTCTTCTTTCTATTGAACGGTGGTTGTTGGAATGATGGAACTAACCCGGTGAGTCATATTCACCACTTCATTCTTGGTGGTTCTCCTCTTGTTGATCAAGTCTTTCAAATATTTAGCAAAACCCGACATCTCTTGAAATGCTTCCACGAATGGAATGTTTACCGATAACTGCTTGAGAATGTCATAGAACTTTTCGAGTTTGCTATCATCAACCTTCCTCGCAAGTCTTTGAGGAAAAGGAGGAGGAGTTCTAGGAATAGGTGGTAGAGCTTTTGGTGTCTCTTTTACCTTTTCATTTACCTCTTCCCGATTCACTTCTTGAACTTTCAACTCTTCCGGAACCTTTTCAACTTCAACCACACTTGGCTCTTCAACCTCAACCTCTTGTTCGGACTCTTCTACTTCAACCACTTGCTCACTCTCTCCTTGTAGTACCTTCCCACTCCGAGTAGTAATTGCCATGATATGAGAAGTTAGACCTCTCCCACTACCCTTTGGGTTCGCAATTATGTCACTAGGAAGTGTTCCCTTTTGTTTTGGATTTTGGTCCCTAAAAAAATCTCTCATTTGCATCTCCAATTTTTGAATGGATGCAGTATGAGAACCAAGCTCTTCCATATTCCTCATAGAAGTATCGGACCTCTCTTTATTTGCAATACCCGTTCAAGCATGCTTTCCAACTTGGAATCACTTGAGGAACCTTGATTTGAATATTGACCCTTTGGAGGAACATAAAGGTTTGAACTCCAATTTGAGAAGTTGTTGTTGTTGTTATTCCAATTTCCTTGATTTGAGCCACCTTGGTCATTTCGCCACTGTTGGTTGCCTTGCCCTTGCGGGTTAGGCCTCCATTGATTTTGTTGTCCTTGACCTTTGTATTGTTTCCTTTGATAGCCTCCTTGAGAGTTGTTGACATAGTTGGCTTCCTCGTAATCTTCACTTGATGATGGTTGCACATCTTCCACCACATTTACCTTCTTCGTTTGGCTTTCAGTGAACATTCTTGTCAACACATTGACATTGGTGGCAAGCCCTGCAATTACTTGATCTCTTTCTTGGTTCTCCTTAATCATGGTGGTCAAGGAGGGAGAACCATATGCAATTCCACCTGTGGTGTCCTCTGAGTGCCAAGCTTGATTATATTTTGCCATTTTGTCAAGTATTTGTGTGATCCTTGTGAATGTCTTATCCATAAAAGATCCATCAGCTGCATTCTTGGCTATAGATTGGTTCATAGGATCTAAACCCATGTAGAATTTCTCCAACAAGATAGATCCGAAAAACCATTGTTGGGAGACCTCACCAAATATAACTTGAATCAATCCCATACCTCATATATATGTTCTCCCGGTACTTGCTTGAAAAAGAAAATTTTATCCCGGAGCTCAGATTTCTTACTTTGTGGGAACCATTTAGCTAAGAATGCTCAGACAAGTTCAGGCCAAGAATGAATGGAATTTGGTGGCATATTTTGAAGCCATTTCCTTGCGTCTCCAGCTAGTGAGTACTTGAACACCCTCAACCATAGGGTATCATCTAAAATGTTGTTCTGCTTATGCATCACACACACACCCAAGAAGTTTCTAAGATGTTGTGTCGGATCATCATCAGTGGAATTCCTGAAAAAACCCTCCGCTTTGAGCATTAGGATTAAACCATATTCCACCTTGAAAGTTGCAGCACCAACAACCGGAGGTACAATAGCATTTGTATCCTCAATGTACTCATCTATGTCCACACAAGGATTTTCTTCTATTTCTTCCTCATATTCGGCCATGTCTTCCTGTCAACGCCAAGCAAAACAAGCAAAGTGTGATGGAATAGAATAAAACGTAAAGTAAAGCACACACTAATTAGTAATTTCAAAACTGTATTCCCTGGCAATGGCGCCAAAATTTGATACGCTCAAATCATACTTTAATTAAATAGTGTAAGGCAGTCAATGTCAAATATAATAACCCAACAAGGTTGGGGTCGAATCCCACAGGGAATAGGCGTGAAAAGGTTACTCGAGCAGTGTGCTACTTGACTTAGGTCGTAATTCTATTCTGTTAATTGTAACAAGAGTATGATATGATTGTGATTTGAAGAGATAACTAATTGTAACGTTGAGAATGTAAATAATTTGATTAAGGAAACCAAGGTTGTGTCCCCTTCAATGAAATGTAATGCTATCGGTGTTAATATGATATATTTCTAATGGAAGGTTCTTTAGATATACAAATGATTTCTAAATGACTGCCCAATATTTTCCAATAGTTGGGTAGTATTTTCTCTTTATGATTTTTCCAAATATAAAAGAGTTGCAATTAAGAGCAATCAATTTATGCCAAATAAAACTTACTTATTCCTAAGTGATTCTATTAAACAAGGTTTAAAGCCTTGAGTTTTTTATATTTACTTCTACCAAATCTCAACTCACTTTTCCAAGTAAAGAAAGAGTTTAATGGCACTTGTTAATGTTTGCAACCACCAACAATAAACGAAGAATGAGAAATAAATATATATCAACCAACTATTATATATATATTCAATGTTAAACACCCATTAACATAACATCCATTTAGAGTCCACAACCTTAGTATTTAAAGCAAGTTACTCATGCTAAAATACAAAAAGATGAGAATATTAAATGGCATAAAGCTTACAAAGTGAAAGATTCTTCACTCCTAAAGCTTCCAAAAGAGAGGAATATTGAAAGGATGGAATGTAGCTCCAAAACTAGATAAGCTGCCCCCACAAAACCCCAATAAATCTATTTATAGTGGGCTAAAACTCGGGACCAATTTCGGACTAAAATGTCCCTCCAGGTTAATTATGCAAACGCATATCTGTCGCACAACAGACATGCGGTCTGCATTCTCGTCAAAGCCATCGCATCTTTGAACCCTAGTTTCCAGGTAGTCGTCGCATCTTGGTTATGTGGTCCGCATTGTTGATTTGCGACCGCATAATGTCACCAGATTTCCAACTTCAGCAACTTCTACAAGGGGTTTGCGTTCCATTATGCGGCCCGCAAACCTGTTATGCGGTTGCATAATGGACCGCATTTCTTGTGCTTGAATTTGGCCAACAGACTGTTGGGCTTTGTGATTCCTCTGAGCAATATGCGGTCCGCATGTTGGATTTGCGGTCCGCATACTCACATCTGCGATCGTATTTTACCTTTTTCTTGTCCTTTTGCGGCTTTTTGATTTCATTTCCATGTTCTTGGGTCCCTAAGCCTTATACACTGAAAAACATTAAAATTACATAAGTATAAAAGATAATTGCATTTAAAACAAGCTAAAATCTAAGGAGTTGGTATTAAATGTGCCGAAATTCTCCGGCACATCAATACACTGGGCCGAATAAAACCCTTATCAAACAATTCCTATAATTGATCCTTCAACTCCTTCAACTCAGGAGGGGCCATACGATACGGAGGAATAGAAATGGGCTGAGTGCCCGGCAACAGATCAATGCCAAAATCAATATTTCTATCGGGTGGCATGCCCGAAAGATCAGCTGGAAACACATCAGAAAAATCCCGTACCACTGGGACTGAATCAACTGTAGGGGTATCAATACCAACATCTCTCACATAAGCTAGATACATATCACACCCCTTCTCAACCATAGGCTGATCCTTAAGGAATGAAATAACTCTACTGGAAGTATGATCTATGGTATCCCTCCACTCCACTTGCGGTACACCTGGTATAGCTAGCGTCATGGCTCTGGCGTGACAATTAAGAATAGCATAATGGGGAGACAACCAGTCCATGCCTAAGATAAATCAAAATCTACCATGCTGAGCAATTATAAATCATCTCTAGTCTCAAAACCACTAAGAGCAACCACACACGATCGATAAACGTGGTCCACAACAAGAGAATCTCCCACAAGAGTAGAAACATAAATAGAGGCACTTAAAGAATCCCGAGATACGCCCAAATGCGGGGCAAAATAAGAAGATACATAAGAATAAGTAGAGCCTGGATCGAATAAAATCGATGCATATCTATGATAAACTAGGAAAATACCTATGATGATAGAATCGGAGGCGACAGCCTCGGTATGGGTAGGAAGGGCATAATATCTGGCCTGGCCTCCCCCTCTAGGGCGATTTCCACCTCTAGCTGGCTGAGCAGGTGGGATAGCAACTGGAGCTATAACTATAGCCTGAGAACTTTGCAAGGCACGATGTGGCTGAGAAGTCTATGGAGGTGCACCCCTCCTAAGTCTGGGGCAATCCCTCACCATATGGCGTGTGTCACCACACTCAAAACAAGCTCTGGGAGGATGTGGCGGTTGTGACTGGCTCGGGCCAGGTCTGCTAGACTAACCACTAAAAGCACCCCGCACAGGAGGCGCACTAGATACTGGAGGTGCATAATAAGGCTCCTGAGGCCTAGGAGGAGCTGGAATTCCACTGGATGCTGGAAGAGCTGAATGAATGGGGCGACTCATATAACCCCTACCATGACGAACTGCAGCTGGAGCACGGGGACCAGAATAATGGCCTGACTCTCGAGACCTCTTGGCCTCCCTCTCCTCTCTATCCCTAGCATGCATACCCTCCAATCTCCTAGCAATGCTCACCAACTGCTGATAAGAAATATCCATCTCCAACTCATGAGCCATGCTAAAACTGATGCTGGGAATGAGCCCCTCAATAAACAGGTGAACGCTCTCGCGAATAGTAGAAACCAAAGCTGGTACATGTCTAGCCAAGTTAGTAAAACGGACAGCATACTCCAAGACAGTCATAGCACCCTGGCACAAATGCTCAAACTCCGCATGCCATGCATCCCTGAGGCTCTGAGGAATATACTCTCTCAGGAACATATCTGAAAACTAAGTCCAAGTCAGGGAAGCTGCCTCATCTGGACTGTCTAACTCATAGGTATGCCACCACTCATAGGTGGCTCCTCGAAGCTGGAAGGTGGTGAAGGAAACCCCTTTCGCTCCGGATATACCCATGGTACGGAGGATACGGTAGCACTCATCTAGAAATCCCAGAGCATCATCTGATGCTAGACCACCGAATACATGAGGCTTGTACTTCTTGAACCTCTCAAGCCTCAGCAGCTCATCCTTGGAAGCTACTGTTATATCCTCAGGTTGATTTGGGATGGCAAGTTGTATAGGAATAATCTTTGGGACCAGATCAACAAGCACTCGCTACTCAGGAGTGCAGGCGGCGGAGTCTGTGCTCCTCCCCCGGCCTGAGATGTAGCTGCGGCAAGGGGAAGCAACCCTGCCTGAGCCAAAGTGGTATGCATGCTCATGAATTGTGCAAGAGTCTCTTGGAGAGCTGGAGTATTAGTAGCAGTAGGTGTATCAAGTGCCTGGACTCCGGCTGGAACTGATGGTGGCTCCTTGGTGGCAGCTCGCGCGGGTGCTCTGGCTGCACCACGTGCGCGTCCTCGGCCTCTACCTCGACCCTGACCTTTGACTGCTTCAGTAGGGGGCACGGGTGCCTGATCATCTCTAGTAGTATGTGTCATCACCATCTGTGAGAGAATAGAAGACAGAAGTTTAGAATTATGATATCAAAAATCTTGCACGACAAGGAAATCAAATGAAGTGGAATTTCCTAACAGTTACATAACCTCTCGTAGATAAGTACAGACGTTCTTCGTACCGATCTGCGAGACTCTAATAAACTAGCTTGTGATTCATGATCCTATGAACCTAGAGCTCTGATACCAACTTGTCACGACCCAAGTTTGCCCTCCGCGAACTGTCATGATGGCACCTAGTCTCTACGACTAGGTAAGCCTAAAAATTGCGAAAAAAGAAATAGAAATGTGGTAAACTAATAAAAACTGAAGATAAGCAAATATAGAAATGTTTAAGATGTTGCTCGGCATATACTAATACAAGATCTCAAAAACTAAACAATTTCCCAAAACCCAGAATCTCATAAAATCACAAGCTGTCGAATAACTACAAGTGTTTAACTCCAGAATGTCTAAACAAAATAAATACATAAGGGCTAATACTGTAAGAGAGAGTGGAAAGGGACTCCTCAATCTGCGAACGTGGTAGATATACCTCGAAGTCTCTGGAAAATCGCCTCACCTCAAGGGTAGTAGGGCTGAGTCAAAGTACCTAGATCTGCACATGAAAAACATGCGCAGAAAGGGTTTGAGTACACCACAAAGGTACTCAGTAAGTGCCAAGCCTAACCTCGGTGGAATAGTGACGAGAAAGGTCAGGGCCCTACTGATTATAACTGAAAGACAAGGTAAAGCAGCATAGAATATGACAATATAATTAAATGCTAATAGTATGAAGTAACACAGGATAATAAGGATAGCAACAACTATAATAGAGACAAAATAATCACGGAAGGAATACAGCTCAACACAGAGATAACAACCGGGGATCTCCCAGGGTACCGTCCTGTAGTCCCCAAATGTAAATATTCAATGGATCTCCCAGGTGTCATACCGTAGTCCAACTCATAGTGCGCGGGGATCTACCGGAATCCCGATCCGTAGTCCCAAATGTAAATACCTAGTACTGGGAGAATCTACCAGGTGCAGTCCCGTAGTTCCAATATAAATGTGCAGGGAGATCTATCGGAATACAAATCCATAGTCCCAAAGTAAACAGGCAGGGGGATCTCCCTGGATACCGTCCCGTAGTCCCAAAGTAAACACACTGCAGCAACACGAAGAATACTCAATTCAATTCAAACTTCATACCAAGGTAAAATAGGTATTTCTAACCTAGCATGCTGCACATAATCCAAATAAGGCAGTTTGAACAAGTAAAGCAGTTAAGTCAATTAGACATGCTTCCATAAGCTAACAGCAGGCTTAAATTGCAAGTAGTATAAACAGGAAAGGAAACACAATTATAGTTACTTAATGAAAACAGGATTTTCAATAATTAGCACAGGTACGTACTCATCACCTCACGCACAAGGCATTTCAAATATCAACAATACCAAATCATAAGGGAGTTCCACCACACAAGGTTAGGCAAGCCACTTACCTCGAACAGGCTCAAAATCAACTCGAAACCACGCTCTTGCCATGAGTACTCGACTCCAAATGGCCCAAATCTATTCAAATTAATTACATAATGTAAATATAACCTCAAGTAACTGGTTCCACTAATTAATTCTAAGCTAATACGCGAAATTAGGAAAATGACGAAAATGCCCCCCATCCCACGTCTCGGAATCGGGTAAAAGTTACGGATTATGAACCCCATTCACTCATGAGTCTAACCATACCAAAATTATCCAAATCTGTCATCAAATCCCCAATCAAAACTTGAAAATTAGGTCTAAGAACTTATCCAAATTTTTTCCTCAATTTCTCACCCCAAATCCGAAAATAGATGATGAATTCATGTTTATATTAATGGGTTATAAGAAAAAAAAAGAGTTAGGAATCATTACCCAATCGAAATTTTTGAAAATCCCTCAAAATCTCGCTCAAATCCGAGCTCCCAAGCTCTAGTTTTGATAGAAATGTCTAAACCCTCGACTTTGAAATTTTATATTGTGCCCAGGTAAATCCTTCTTCGCGAATGCGGCAGGATCCTCGCATTCGTGAAGCACAACTTCACTTGGTCCAATTTTCTTTCATCTCGAACGTGATGTCCCTATCGCGAATGCGGTGACAATATTCCCCCTCCTACGTGAACGTGGGACCATCTTCGCGAATGCGTAGGTATAAGACATCATAGCCTCACGAACGCGGGACCACCTTCGCGAACACGAAGCATTAAATTTCCACCAGCCCCAGCTCCTCTTCGCGAATGCGAGACCCCACTCGTGAACGCGAAGAAGGAAACTAGAATTGGAGACCTACTGCAAATTTCTACAATTCTCTAAGTCCAAAAATGACCCGTTGAGCATCTAAAACACACCCGAGGCCCCCGGTACCTCAACCCAACATGCCAACCAATCCTAAAACATCATTCAAACTTATTCCAGCCTTCGTAACACTCAAAACAACATCAAAACACCAAATTAACATTGGATTTAAGCCTAAGAACTCCAAAAACTCTCAAATTACGCTTTCGATCAAAAAGTCTATCAAAGCTCATCCGACTAACCTCAAATTTTTGAAGCACGTCACATTCAACGCTATGGAGCTATTACAACTTCCAAAATTCCATTCCGACCCCAATATCAAAATCCCACTATTGAACCGGAAAATTCAAAAATTCAACTTTCGGCACTTCAAGCCCAAATAAGCTACGGACCTCCAAAACACAATCTGAACACGCCCCTAAGCCTGAAATCACCCAACGGAACTAACGGAACTGACGAAATTCCATTCTGAGGCTGTCTTCACACTGCTCCAACTACGGTCCAAATTCTAAAGCTTAAGCTCTCTTTTAGGGACTAAGTATCCCAAAACACTCTGAACGTCAAAACCAAACATTCCGGAAAATCAAAATAGCATAAAATAACATGGGGAAAGCAGTTAATAAGGGATCGGGGCATTAATTCTTAAAATGATTGGCCGGATCGTTACATATGGAGGCAGGGCTTACCCTCATGTAAATATGGAGGTAAGGCTTAGTCTCATGCAGGATGTGGGACAAGGCGATGCGGGACAAGGCTTAGTCCCATGCAAGTGGAAGGCAGTGTTTAGCCTTATGCAAACAGGAGGAAGGGCTTAACCGCATGCAAGGTTCGGGACAGGGCTTAGTCTTATGCAGGATGCGAGACAAGGCTTAGTCCCATGCAAGTGGAAGACAGAGCTTAGCCTTATGCAAATGTGGAGGTAGGGCTTAGCCCCATGCAAGGTTCGGGACAGGGCTTAGTCACATGAAAGTGGAAGGCAGAGCTTAGCCTTATGCAAATATGGAGGCAGGGCTTAGCCTTATGCAAGATGGAGACAGAGCTTAGTCTCATGCAGGATGTGGGACAGGGCTTAGTCCCATGCAAAGAGAAGACAGTGCTTAGCCTTATGCAAACTGGAGGCAGGGCTTAGCCTCATGCAAGATGCGGGACAGGGCTTAGTCCCATGCAAAGAACAAGTAGCAAATAAGAGTATACTATTTCTTAGATGGGGATATATTCGGTGTTTGGTGGCCTGATTGATAGTGATTTTGCTGCGTGTATATATTTGCGAGTGCTACTCCTACGTCAGATGTACCTGCGCCCAAACAAAAATCGTAAGTTTTGTAAGGGGAGGTTGGTTCATGCCTTTGTTTGTTGGCCTTGCTCCTCCATTCTGGATGCCTTTTTTGAGTTTCCCTGGGTAGCACCTGGCTATTACGGAAATAGAGTTTTCGAAAAACAAAATGCAATTATTGATGAAAAATAAAGTTATTTTAGAAACATGGTGAAATATCTAGTAATTTCAGATGAACAAGTGACTGTAACACATTTCAGAGGCATTGCAGCTTTCTTGTGTTAGAATTTTGAGGGTCCTCCTCAAAATTCTGCCCCAAATTTTTAACCAATTTCTGACTGTCTAGCATACGACGGCGTCGGCTGGACCTGCTCCAGAATTTTGAGGGTCCTTCTCAAAATTCTACCCTAGTTTTTGGTTCTGGGGGAAAATAAAAATTTTATTATGATATGACCGAACCCACAGGGCTGCTTACATATCCCCTCTTAAACGAAAATCAGGTCAAGCGTAGTTCAATTACATCTGATAATGAAATGCAAATAGTCCAAACATAGTATCTTTTGACTGCGTCTGAATTGATTGGTTGGCCAGACTTCTCCATCCATTACCGCAAGTATGAGTGCTCCTCATTTTAGCACCCTATGAACCATGTAGGGACCTTGACAGTTGGGAAAGAATTTCCCTTTGGTTTCATCTTAATGTTGGAAGATCTTTTTCAGCACCAGCTGTCCTGGTGCAAACTGTCTTGGTTTGACCCTTTTGTTGAAAGCTCTGGACATTCTATTCTGATAAAGCTGACTGTGACATACAGCATCCATTTTTTTCCATCTATAAGGGCCAATTGCTCATAGCGTCTCTTTATCTATTCTGCATCGTTGAGTTCGGCTTCCTGTATGATCCTTAAAGAAAGAACCTCTACCTCGGCGGGGATGAGAACTTTGGTACCATAAACCAACATGTAAGGAGTTACCCCAGTTGATGTGCGAACTGTAGTGCAGTATCCCAACAAAGAAAAGGGTAGCTTCTCGTGCCATTGTTTGTAGTTTTCTACCATCTTCCTTAGTATCTTCTTGATATTTTTGTTGGCGTATTTATCAGTGACAATGGACTCGAGAACTCCGAATTGGTAAATAATACGATCCTTGACAAAGTCTGGGACGACTTTCTTGGTTACAGCTTTGTAGGATGCAGCCTCTACCCATTTTGTGAAGTAGTCAATGGCTATAGAATGAACTTGTGCCCGTTTGAAGTAGTAGGCTCGATAGGACCGATGATATCCATTCCCCATGTGGCGAATGGCCAAGGTGAGCTTGTGGTATTGAGCTCATTTGGCAGCACTTTTATCATATCGGCATGTACTTGACATTGGTAGCATTTTCGGACATACTGGACGTAATCTGTCTCTATGGTCATCCAAAAATAACCGGCCCTAAGTATTTTCTTAGCCAAGACAAAACCATTCATATGAGAGTCGCAGATCCCAGCATGTATCTCTTCAAGTAGCTTAGAAGCCTCTTTTGCATCGACACATCTTAACAATCCCAAATCAGGGGTTCTGTACAAGTTTCCTCCGTTGTGGAAGAAGTGATTGGACAATATCCAGATTGTGCGTTTTTTAGTATGGTTCGCATGCTCCGGGTATTCTCCTTTCGCCAAATATTCCTTGATATCATGAAACTAAGGTTTTTCATCTGTCTCCTCTTCAACATGGGCACAATATGCGGGCTGACTATGAATTCTCACTGGGATAGAATTAATGAAATTCTTGTCTGAATGTTGTATCATGGATGACAAAGTGGCCAATGCATCGGCAAACTCATTCTAAATTCTGGGCACATGCCAAAACTCTATCTTCGTGAACCTTTTTCTCAATTCCTTCACATGGTGCAGATATGGCAATATCTTGGAATTCTTGGTGGCCCACTCTCCTTGTACTTGGTGCATAAGCAAATCTGAATCATCGATTACCAGCAGCTCCTGAATATTCATGTCGATTGCCATATTGAGTCCTAGTATGGAGGCTCTATACTCTTCCATGTTGATGGTGCGGGGAAATATGAGTTTAGTAAATACCAGATAATGTTGACCTGTTTCTGATACCAAAACCGCTCCAATGCCCACTCCTTTGAAATTTGCAGCTCCATCAAAGAACATCCCCCAACTGTTGTGTGCTTCAGTAATGTCCTCTCCTACAAATGACACTTCTTCATCAGGCAAATACATTTTAAAGGGTTTGTATTCCCCTCCCACAGGATTTTCAGCAAGATGGTCTGTCAATGCTTGTCCTTTGACCGCTTTTTGAGTTACATAGATGATATCGAACTCACTTAACAATATCTGCCACTTGGCTAACTTCCCAGTCGGCATGGGCTTCTGAATGATGTACTTCAGAGGGTCCATCCTGGATATGATGTACGTAGTGTAGGCATAGAAGTAATGCCTCAATTTCTGAGTTGTCCAGGTCAAAACACAGCAAGTGCATTCCGGCAGGGAGTATCGTACTTCATAAGGTGTGAATTTCTAACTCAGGTAGTATATGGCTTGGTCCTTTCTCCCTGTCTCATCATGTTGTCCCAGAACACATCCGAAAGCTCCATCTAATATAGATAGATAGAGTAGCAAAGGTCGACCTGGCTCTAGCGGGACCAAGACCAGTGGTACGGACAGGTACTCCTTGATTTTGTCGAAAGCTTTCTAACAATCCTCGATCCATCTTGTTTCGGCATCTTTCCTCAACATTTTTGAAGATGGGTTCACATATAATTGTGGACTGCGCTATGTGTGAGCACGTGATTTTTGCCCTACATGAATTACTCCCATAAATTCAAAACAAAATAATTTCTTTCAATGTTTGCAATTTTGGGAATTTTCGTGGCATTTTCTGTTAATTGTTTGCATTTTTTGTTTGCGCATTTTAATTAGTGAAAAATACAAAAATATGTCGCATTTGCATTTAGGGTTGGTTCTACATTTTAGGATTAATTAGAAAATTAATTGTCGCATAAAATGGAAAAATCACAAAAATTAGTTTAATTTGCACTTTTATTTTTGCTTTGATGTTGAGTAGCTTTCTTTTGTTAATTTGTTTTTAATTAATTGTGTCAATTGTCATTTTAGGTTTAATTAATTTTGTTTAGTTCTAGAAATTAATTCTGATTTTAATTAATTTTCGAAAAAAAGAAGAAGAGAAAAAGGAAAAGGAATTTTGAATTAAGTTTGTATTTTTGGGCCAGCTTTCAAATTAAACCCCCAGGCCCAAATTTTCAAGTGCAAAACCCGGCTGACCCAGTCCATAACCCAGCCCCTGACCCGCCCAACCCGATCCGGTCACCCCTTCATCCGAAACGACGTCGTTTTGTTATCCTTTGATCTCGATCGTCGAGGTTAGTTGATCTGACGGTCCAGAACTAACCTCATTTTAATATATAACGGTCCTAAGAGACTATTCCCCCCTACCTCTCACTCGTCTCTCTCAATACCCCATCCTAGAGACCAACTAGAAACCCTAGAAGCCGCCGGTGGATTCCCACCGCCATTGGTGGTGGTGCCACCTCAAATTGACACTAGACTTACACCAAATGTTCCCCTCCACGACCCCATCCCAGATCTCCGTTCAATTTCCTTCAAATATACCCAGAACCTCTCGAATCGCAGTTTATAGGTGGAAACCCTAGCGCCGCCACAGTTTCTCCGGTGGCGGCGCCGCCTCTGTTCAACCCCAAATTGATACCCTAGGACCGTCTTCCCTCCCTCATTCCAAATCTTCACTCTGTGTCCTTCAAATCACCCAGGAACTTTTCGAATCTTAAATCCAAATAAACCCCTGATTCCCAAGAGGTCCCTGGTTCATTTCTGCTTGAAGATTTGGGTCCGTTTCGAGGTTATTCGTGTGTTCTTATTAAGAACACACGATTAACATCGTAGCAGGCCAGAAAATCCAAAGAGTTTGAAGGTTCAAATCCCATTCCTCAAATCGCTCGAGTCCTAGTAGGTAATCTCGTTCTGTCTTCTTTGTTCAAATTAGTTTTCTTTCTATTTTTCCCTCTACCCGTTTCTCTGTTTCTTCTTTTCTCCAGGATTCTTATTTATTTTTTATTTTTATTTCTTGTTTCCATTCAGTCATGCATGTTTAGTTTTGGAAATTGTTTTAGTCATTTTGGTTAGTGTCTGTTTAGTAAGACATTTAGTTAACTGGTTAATTGTGAAAATGTTCCTTGGGTCTACGATTTGTTTGAGCTTGCATATTTTATTCTGCTCATTAGTTCTACCTGTAGTTCTTGTGTTGGGGCTTTTGAATTAGAATTGGGGCCAAGGGGAAGGGATTGGCCCAGTTTTGAATTGGAACCTTGGGTCAAATTGACCCTAACTCATTTGAGTTCAAGGTAAAAGCAGGGCAATTAAGGGTTAGTTCGGGTAAAAGACATAGGGAATCTCTGAGTTAACCTCTAAGAAGTTGCCTAGAAGCTGCAGAATGTACTAACTTGATCCACAAGTCAGTAATTCGGGGGCCCTTTAAGCAAAAGGAAAAGCTGAAAAGGACTAAAATGAAATAAACTATACCCCAAAGTTGCCCTAGTGACTTGCCTATAAAGGCATAGTTACTTGCAGCTAAATTCAGATTTTTTTAAAGCTAAGAATCCTAAAAAATCCTCAACGGCTAAAAACTCTAGGAAAAACACTGTTCCATTGAATTGTAGCTTGATAATCTGAAATCTTTCTCCTCTTGAATCAATTTCCTGAAGGTTTAGACTTCGAAATGGCTTGATATTTAGTCATTAAGGCTAGGTTTTGGTGTTTGCTTGTTTGAAAGTGTGTTTGATACTGGAATATGGTCTGTTGAATTATATTTTTGGGTTTGAATTGTTTTTGGTGCACTGTTTCATTAGATCTGAGTTCGACTCTGCTATTTGTTACTACTGCTGGACCTTTGATTACCTTGCTGTTGTTTTCTTCACATTTTCAGGTATGTAAAGACATTTGAATCCTGAGTAAATGTAGATCTGAAATTTTATGGAATCAAGCTGAAATGGTTGTTTTGTTCCTTCGAGCAGAGGCTATTGGTCTTCCTGTGATTTCTGCATATTTTTCTCGTTAATTATCATGAGTAGTTAGTTATATAGTTTATAGTATATTTCATTTTTAGCCTTTGAGTTTGCACCTATGTGTTGTAAGTGATGTTGGACTGTTGGACTGTTACAGTGATGGTTTTGAATAGGTTTGAATGTAGTGAGTTGTCTCCTCTTTATTTGATATAATAGTCACTATCTTGGGGTATTAATCTCATGCTTAATTTGGGTTTGAAATGCTAGGGGGGTAATCAGGGTATTACTGAAGCGGTATCAAATAACAAGTGGGTGATTCTAGTCAGAGTGGATGTAGAAGTTTAAAATATTCAGTCAATTGGTATATGTGCAATTAAGTTCATATAGAGTTTGTATGATGAAGTTGTGGGGTGGTGACTATTTCATTTCTTTTCTTCTTCAATTCAAACTTTGCTGAAATGTTGACATATTTCATCCGTTTGTTTCAGTTAAAGTCAGTGCTAAGCTTAGTCACTATTCTCATAATCTGAACCTCTCACTTCAAATGTGGTGTTGCATTAGCTTTTGATATTCAATTGGGGGTGTGTATTCTTTTTGTTAATACTGAATTGGTGGCTCAAAATGAACATGTAAGTCTGTTGTAAATTAATGGATTTGGGGAGTTAATCAATGAAAAGGGATGAAGGTTTCTTTATAGCATAATGTTGTGGTTTGATGGGGATTACCATTTGTCTTAGCTTTGTGTGTTTTTCTGGATCATCAGGCCCAAACTCGAAGGTTCAAATGCGGTTTTGCCTTATGTAGTTAATTGGATTCGATCTCTACCATTCTAGTCGTTGTTTCTTTTGAACGCCTGACCTGGGGATTCAAACTAGAGACCTTACTCTTTGCTGAATCTACTTGTCTCGATTTGGGCTCATTTCTGGGCCCAAGCCTGACAGCTTCTTTGAATATGATTTGGGCCGCAATTTCGACTTATGTAATGCCCAGTTCAAGCGCTAGCTGGGGAGCCCATTTGCGGCTTTTGATTGTTAAATATATGACCCTTGGGAACCTTTAACCATATTTAGTGTTAGTCCTTTAAATGAATTTGGGGCGTGTCATATTAGGGACAATAATAGTTTATGGCCCTCAAAGTTTAGTTTGAGCTTTCCTTAATATTGGATTTGAGGTGCGTCGCGCCAAATAAAAGCTCAAATGTGTGGCCCTCGTCTAATCATTCCTTTTAAAATACTTAGAATTCAAGGAGTGCCATTTAGCCGATTTTCATGGCTCTCGCAAATTTAACAAACGTGTAGTTGCTTTAGGTGCGTGATTTTAATAATATTGTCTTCTTAAACTCGGGTGTGCATTTCATGTGACCCAAATCAAAAATCATAAAATGTTGAATAAAATATGTTTAGGATTGCGGGTGCATTTCATGTGGGGCGATCCAAAGACATGTTTTAAACGACGTTCAATCTTCTTTAAAATTAAATAAAAGCAGTTTTAAAGTTAAAATTTGCACATAGGTTCAAAATGTTCTAAAATCAGATAATTAAGCCGATTATAACAGTTGAGCGACCGTGCTAGAACCACGAAACTCGGGAATGCCTAATACCTTCTCCCGGGTTAACAGAATTCCTTACTCGGATTTCTGGTGCACGGAAATGAAACAGAGTCAATCTTTTCCTCGAATCGGGATTTGAACCGGTGACTTGGGACACCATAAATTATCCCAAGTGGCGACTTTGAATCTTTAAATAAACAAATCCCGTTTTGATTGTCCTTTAATTGGAAAAACTCCCTTATACTTATACCCTTTACGAGGGTGTAGTAAAAAGAGAGGTGTGACACTATGAAGCGACTGATATAGTTGAGACGCCCTAGGAAGCTCATCACATCCTTATTGATCCTAGGCGGTGGTAACTCCTGAATATCCTTAACTTTAGACGGGTCCAACTCGATCCCTCGATGACTGATAATGAATCCCAGTAATTTTCCTGTGGGAACCCTGAATGCACACTCTTTGTGGGGTTCAGTTTTAAGTTGTACCTCTGTAACCTGTCAAAGAACTTTCTCAAGTCCGCTATGTGATCTGCAGCCCTCTTGGATTTGATAATGACGTCTTCCACATATACCTCTATTTCTTTATGTATCATATCATGGAAGATGGTTGTCATGGATCTCATTTAAGTAGCCCCAGCATCCTTTAGACCGAATGGCATCATATTGTAGCAGTACACCCCCATGGTGTAATAAAAGTTGTTTTCTCTACGTCTTCTTCATCCATCCAGATATGGTAATAACCCGAGAAGAATCTACAAAGGATTGGAGTTCAGGCTTGGCGCAATTGTTGATTAAGATGTGTATATTTGGCAGTGGAAAGTTATCCTTGGGACTTGTCTGTTTAAGTCTCGATAGTCAACATATACTATGACTTTCCTATCTTTCTTCGGAACTGGTATAATGTTGGCTAACCAGGTTGGGTACTCAACCACTCTGAGGACTTTGGCTTTGATCTGCTTAATAACTTCCTCCTTGATTTTCAGGCTCATATCTGGTTTGAATTTTCTGAGTCGGGCACATGGGATTGGTAGGCAACTTGTGATCCACTATGGACGTGCTCAAACTGGTCAAGTCATCATATGACCAAGCGAAGATATCCTTATACTCCTTCAAGAAATGAATGTACTACTCCTTCTCTGTCGGTGATAAGTGAATACTGATGCGAGTCTCCTTAACGGTTTCAGCGTCTCCCAAATTTACTATTTCGGTTTCGTCCAGGTTAAACTTAAGCTTATTTTCAAAGTTCTCAACCTCTCTGACAATCTCCTCAGGTATTTCATCTTCTTCATCCGAGTCACTATCCTTATATTGCGTTGCCTCATTACATATCACAGTCACCGGTTCATCGGAAAAAGTAATAATAATGCTGGAGAAAGAAAAGTGTGGAAGACAATAATAAATAGTAAATAGCAATGCATTGATTAAAACTGAAAACTTAATAAGTACGACTCGATGAATTGAGCAATTATTTTGAAACAAGTGAGTCTTTAAAACAAAATTACTGAAAATATCTTAGATGCCTGGCATGGCTATAGAAATAAAATTAAGTTGATTGCCAGGGACTCGGTGAGCCCAGGATGGTGTGGCAATCCAGTTCCTAAGAACAACTCTCTTCTCCACAGTTTGAATAGTGAGGCCTTCTTCCTCCTCCTCCTCAATTATTGCACTGCAATCCATGTCCTGGTTGTAGCAGCTTGGTCTTCTTCCTCAGCCCAACTAACACTTCTTCTTCTACAGTTCCCCAGATTATATCAGCTTGGTGAAAAGTCTGACCCAGATGTGGCATTGGTTGCTCGAGAGGGTAATAAAGTCCACGCCATGGAGGTGACCAATCATCATACTCCTGCCATGTATACTGGTATCCAATCCCAAAAGTAGTACCATGACATTTCAGCTGTATTGGTTTGGTGATACCTTGGAGATTCTTCCCAAGCCCTTTGCCGGGTTCATACCTAGACTATGCTAGTATGCTCTCTATTTTGTTACTCCACCATTTGTCTTTCTCAATGACATTAACACATTTGATGTGATGATAGGTTTCCCCTCCTAGCCTTCTTCTGTTCTCGATAATCGGGATGGTTTGACTGGTGTAAATGGGGTTACTCCCGTCCCTGTGAATGATCATCTCTTGATGGTTCCATTCGAACTTCACGGTTTAGTGTAGTGTGGAAGACACAGCCCCAACGGCATGTATCCATGGTTGGCGTAATAGAAGATTGTATGAAGCTGATATGTCAAGCACTTAGAATTCAACGTCATACCAAGTTGGCCCCATCTACAGACAAAGATTAATCTCCCCAATCGTGGCACTTTGAGACCTATCGAAGGCTTTCACGTTCATGTTTCCTGCCCGTATTTCATGGAAACCTTTGCCCAATCTTTTTAGAGTATCCAAAGGACAAATATTGAGGTTTGAACCTCCATCAATCAAGACTCTGCCAATGAATTTGTCTTCAAATTGTACCGTAATATGCAATGCTCGGTTATGATTCAACCCTTCAGGCGGTAGTTCATCCTCGTGGAAGATTATCTTATGACTTTCCAGCACCTGTACTACCATGTTGGCCATTTCTCCGCAGGTGATATTGTTGGGTACGTAATCTTTATTTAACACTTTCATCAAAGCATTCTTGTGTGCCTCTGAATTTTGCAACAGTGATAGGATGGATATCTGAGCTAAGGTTTTGTTCAAATGATCAATGACGGAGTATTCCCTTGCTTGTACCTTTCTCCAAAGGTCATCTGGTCCTATTTCAATGACAGGTTGCTTGGTAGTGGCATCCTTACTTGGTCCTACCAAGTGCTCAGGTGTATAGATTCTTTCGGTCTTAGTCATTCCTTGTGCAGCGTAGGATTCCTCCATCTTTGCCTTTCCTTTTCGCCTAGCTTCGGCAACGTAATCCTAGGGTATTGCTTTTAAATCGAAAAGAGGTGTGGTTGATACTATCACTGTGAAAGGAGTGGCCACTTCTACTTCAAATGGATCAGGGGTGGCCACAGGTGGAACTACCCCTACCTCAAATGGAACTGATGCAACTACCTCAACCTCGACTGGTGACTGAGTCTGTACTACAATGGGAGTAAGTGTGACTGTAGGTTTAAAGTCATATCCTTCTTGAATAAGCCCGATCGACCCCTTAGGATCCCATTCTTCATCCATCTCTATCATATGTATCCCACCACCCATATGATCCGGGAGAGGATTGTTGCGGACATTGGGTGTAGCTGCTTTCGCTTGTATAACCTTGTTGTCAATCAGTGCCTGGATTTTATCTTTCAATGTTTGGCACTCGTCAATGGTGTACCCCTTCATACCGAAATGGTATGCACAGGTTTTGTTTGGGTTGACCCATTGGGATGGGTTCTCTACTGCCACAACGGGAATAGGAGTGATGTAACCAACGGTTTTCAACCTTTCATATAGCTGGTCGATGGGTTCAGCAATAGCGGTGTATTGTCTGGGTGGTTTGCGGTCAAAATTGGGTCGTGGTCTTGGATAATTTTGGTGAGTTGGAGGTGACTGAAAATGAGATAGTTGGGAATTATAGGTGTGATAGACAGTGGCTGGTTGGGGATATCTGGGAGATAAGGGTTGATATGTAGGTGGAGGTGTTTGGTATGTGGGTGAAGATGCTTGGTATGTGAGTGGAGATGTTTGGTATGTGAGTAGATATTTTGAACCTTGAGCCACCATTACTGCCTCGACGTCTTTCTTTTTCGATATACCGCCTGATTGTAGTGCTTTGTTTGTGGCCTGTAGTGCCTCAAAGTTCATCGCCATCCCGCTCTTGATGCCTTCTTCGATCCTTTCACCAAGTCTGATTATATCAGAGAATTTATGGTTTTCAATAACCATCAAACTTTCATAATATTGCAGATCCTGCGCTCTGGCGAAGAATTTGTTCATTTGTTCCTCTTCCAAAGTTGGCCTGACTTTGGCCGCTTCTAACCTCCAACGAGTAGCATACTCGCGGAAAGTCTCGGTAGGCTTCTTCTTAAGGTTCTGAATGTAGAAAGTATGGTGCATTTTCTGTATTGAATCAGAATTGGTCCATGAAATCAGATGCCATACTCACCCAATTGGACCACTTCTTAGGATCCTGGCTAATGTACCAGGACAAAGCATCTCCTGTAAGACTCCTTATGAAAAGTTTCATCCGGATCTTTTCATCATTTCTGACCCCGACAAGTTTTTCACAATAGGTCCTTCGATGAACCTTGGGATCACCTGTACCGTCAAATATCTCGAACTTGGGAGGTTTGTAACCCTCTGGCAGTTCCACATCTGGCTGTATGCATAGGTCTTCATAATTCAAACCATCTATCCCTTTGCCTCCTTCAACACCCTGAACCCGACTTGTCAATTTCTTGAGTTCCTCAACCATGTTCTTGATGAGCAGGTCCTTCTCAGCGGATTCTAGTGTATATGAGGTTGGTTGAGTAGAGTGAGGTACGGTTTCCACATATATAGGGTTATTTTGGTGAGTGCCTGGAATCTGGGTGTAGTGGTGATCATTAGTTGAGTTTTGAGGATCGAGAATGTCTTGTGATGTGTTCTGGGGAGTGTGATAAGTGGCAGTTGGTGGGTACTGGATTGGTTGATGTTGGTGTTGTAGCGGAGTTGGTACGGTAAGGGATTGAGATTTTGAGGTGGATTTGCATATTGATGCGGTGTATGAGGGTTTTGTGGATGTTGGTTTGGTGTGTTTTGGGGAGGTGCTGGGTTTCTGGTGTTTTGTTGGTTGATATCAGGGACATTCAAGGTGAGACATAGGTTTTCCAAGTTGTGGACTTGCTCAAGTTCTCCCTGTAGCTCCAATATTTTTGTTCCAACCTCAAAACTATATTATTTGGTGCCGGAGTACTCCGACCGTCTGAAGTTTCCACATTCTCAGCATTTTCCTTTCGAATACTACTTAAGTCGTCCATTTAAGCCTTCCCTTTACTTCTTGTATTACTTGGAGGAGGAGGTGGTGGAGGGCCTCTAGATCTGGTGTGATACACTGATGATGCCAGTATGTGTGAACCAACCCTAGGGGATGGGAATAATGAATAAAGAAAAACAAAAGGTAAACAAGTCAATAAGGGTTCTGAAATGTTTGCAGTGTTTAAAAATGTATTGAGGGAATATAAATTCGTGTCCTAATTTGGGAGCCTCGTTGTGCCCGAGGTAGGCCTAGCGACAAATACATTTGGAGAAACTCAGTGCCAATAATTGCCTCATTTCATTAATGTAAAAAAAAGCACCCCAAAACGACATTAAATAATGTTACTAATGGCACTTGGCCTTATTACATTTAAAAGAAAAGTAAACCTAATCTACTTGGTACCAGAAGGACCCTCTCTAGACCGGATGTTGTTGTCGATAAACTCTCCCAGCTCGTGCAGGTTCAGCAGTAAGAATGTCCTTTCCAAATGCGCTCCTTCGTTTCCCTCAGTGTTCTGGCAGTCGGTGACCCTCGTTCTGATCTTCCCTTCTAATTCCATTAAACTGTACTCCAGATATTCTAGCCTTTCGCTAGACTTAACAGCTCTTTCTTTCCACTCGTTAATCATTTCCATATCGGCCTTATGCTGCGCCATATGCTCAGCTTCAGACTCTCGAACTCTTTTGCGGCTTATTATACTTCACCTCTGCTTGGGAAAACTCATCTATGACCCTGTTTCCTGGACAAACCCTTGGCTCAATGATTCTTGATAGATTATCATCCAACCATGAGGGTTAAAAGTATGAATGGCCCGCATGATACCGGTTCGGCTCGATAGTATCTTTCTCCACAATAATCTTCAAAGTCCACATATGTTGTGCTTCATTCTTATATGGGATGGCGTCACCCTGGAAGTCAACTATGAAAGACTCATTTTAGCGACCCGTGGTATGACCTGTCTCCTGCCTGCTTGTCTCATAACCGTGAGGGGAGTATAAGGGTATATTCCTCTTAATCCAATCAACACCAAATGTGGGACGTCTCTGGATCTGATGATGAACTCGTTAGTGGGGAACCACTCGAACATCCACTGAACCTAGTCCTCAGTCAACTTGTTGAAGAACTGGACCCATCTTATAGCATCCTTAGGTGGAGCAAACATGTTTAGAATGTAAGTCATTCTCCTAGGGTGATGGAAGGCTATATGGTCATTCCACGGCCTTCTGGAAACTCTTGGCAGTATTGACCCTTTTGGAGATGTTCTAACAGCCAAACTTGTAACAACAAATTGCACCTCAAAGAATCTGGACCCCTTCTGACGGCATTCCAAGGCCCGGTATATATCTGCAATGATCATAGGGATGATAGTATATGTCTTCCCCTCAATCCCGTCCATCAAAGTTTTGGCCACCATGGCTAGCCTAGTATAGATTTTATCCCCTTGGATCGGGAATACCAACATGCCCAAGAAGAACACAATGAATACAAAGACCCTATGATAAACCCAACCCAAGGAGGTGATTGAGAACTCATCATCAAAAATATGGTAAGAGCTATTGTGACTGTATCTTTCATAGAGGAAGTCAAAAGGTATGTAGGAGTTCTTCAGGCACTCCAAATTATCATTTTTCTTTAGCCTCTTCATCTTAAAACCCTCTAGGGTGCGATTTTCAGGTGCTAACAGACTAGGGATATCCCAAGGCAACCCAACAAACCCTCCTATTTCTTCTAGAAGGGAAGTCATTTCTATGTCCCCAAAGCGGAACATGGCCCTTTCCTTTTTCCAAAATAGAGTGGCAGCCTCGATCAACATTTTGTTTGGTTGAAGATCCAATAGTGAAGGCAAATTCCCTAAGACTCTTTTCACATGATTTTAGTCACTTGAGGGAAGATCCCTCCACCAATCTAGTAGAAGTGGAGGTATGCTACCGACCATACCGAATCTGGGGACTTCGTGCTCATTTTTCTGCAAAACAAAAGATGGTTAAGCCCTTTCACCCTCCAGGTTCGTCTATTTATACAATAATGATTGGCATATTGGTACTTATTTCTCAAACATTAATGCACACAATCGTGGTTGCGTCCATTGGGATTATGGAAAACCCGATGGACTTTTTGACGAGGCTTGTCTTAAAGGGTTATTATGCGGACAACATATTAACCCAGCTAGGTTTGACCATGATGCATGAACAATTAATCAGAGTAAGGTTGCTATAGAGGTCTAGACTGGACCCTCAAGCGGATAACTTGAGGGGGGAAAGTCACGGAACTGTCGAACGCACCACTGATCAACTAGTTTTACCGCAAATACGTCTTTCAAAATTTAAAGGGTGATATATAGAAAGAGTGCAAACACTCATCAAGAGTTGCTATAGTATTGATTATGTATGAGTGGAATATGATGTTGAGCATGATTTATGCAACAATAAATAGCATGTTATCAAGTATTTGCACGTTAAAAAACGATAAATGCAGTATTTAAATAATTGAAAGGCAGTTACAGAAAAACAAAGAGATAAGTCAGTTTCAGGAAATAAAGGAAATCATAAATAAGCAATTAAATCCAAATAAGGGGAAAGGGGAAAGGTTGTCTCAACAAAATAAAGCATGCTTAAGACTAATTCACAAAAGCAAGTTTGTTATGGTAAGAGCCTAAAAATATCCCCAGCAGAGTTGTCATGCTGTCGCGCCCCCTTTTTTCCTTCGTGGAAGTTCGGGTTTCGACATTCATGGGGGAACAACTCATTTCCTTCACCACCTAATAGATTAAGGTGCGTTAGGGAACCTAGAGAAATTAACTCATGTAACCAGTTTGCATTACCAGAGATCAGGGTAAGGGCTCGAAATAACCTTGAGGGGAAGGTGTTAGGCATCCTTCGCGGTCCACAATGGTGGGTCCCGGCCGAACTTAGTTATGTAAATTAGTCATTTAACAAGTAAGCGGTCTAATCACACATTTACAATTAAAGGTACTTTACACAATCTAAACATATATACGATCAAGAAAGTTTAGATGGTCTAAACACACGTAAATTAAGGAGGTCTGAGAAGTCCAAGCATATATAAACCAAGGAAGTTTAGGCAGTCTAAGTATGCATATATGAATTGGGAAAGGGAAGTCCTAAGTTAATTAGCCTATAGGATCAATCTGTGCAATGCCCGGCAATCCTCCTCAACTAGAGGGGCTACACGTGACATTAGCACGTATGTCATCATATCATTTTACTACCCATTACCCTCCCCTTAGTGGTTATATAAGCAAGTTTAATTAATGAACTCTAAGCATGCTTTACCCACCCATTCCTTGTGGTCCCGGAGGCATTTAGGACCTCTATACTCAGGCAGTTCTAGACACTCCTAAGGTATTTAAAAGGTAAAATCTAAGCGACAACAAAGAACATATAGGACTGTCAAATAGGGAAGAAATTAAGGGCTCATGTTTGCCTCCACACATAAACAGATACATAGCACATCTCAAACAATCGATTTTGAAGAAATTCAAAAAGCCTTAGAACATGATATCTAGATAAACAGATATAGAATATGCAATATTTGTTTAAGAGCGAAGTGGCACAAGTCTAATTAGTTTGCCTATTGATTTTATAGCCTGTTAAACCTGGACAATTCAACGCATAAATAGAACCTGATTTCACAGTTACTTAATTACCTAAGGCTTACCTAAGCGTGGGTCTGTATGCAGTCATAATTTGGGAACTATTTAAACATCTTGAAGTTATTTAGTCTTATAGGCATGCTGATCTAAGTGCTTAATATTACAAAAATTGATTTTAGGCATGTTGACAGTAGGACATGATATCTATGTGTTGGGACTGTTTTAAACCCTTTTATAGATAGCTATTTATTCAAAACGACGTAGACATGGTTTAGAGACAAATGCAAATGAAGTCCTAAATCAGGATTTCTAATGCACATGAAGATGATCATTTTTATTAAGCATGATTACAGCAGCAGTTTGATGACATGATTTCCAAGTGATAATAATTTATGTAGAGTCAGAGAATGAAGTGATGAACTTATAACATGCTTTTAATATGTGAAATACAAACGTGAGTGTCCTAAGGCAGGTTTTCTAATGCAAATATTATAGACCTATAACATGTTGTGATGCAAATAGCATAGCATATGGGTCTAGAGCAGGATTTCTATTCTAACATGCACTCAAAGTAGGATTTTTGTCGCAAATATATATAAACTAAGAGCGTGATTTCTACTAAATATCAACCTAAAGCATGATATCTACCCAGTTTTCCACAAACATCATATAAGAACCCTTCTTTTTTACTAATCACCCCAATATTTATTTATAAATAATATTATTACAGACCAGGATCAAATGAATTAAATAAGTAAATGAAACTATGCTATATGAAGCCTAAATCAGGCCCAAAGTAAACTTAGGAATGCCAGGCCTTCAACAGAGTATCAGAAACCAAAGATCTCACAGCCAGTAATGTGTGCCTTGGTGTGCCAGAGTTCCCTAAGGACCTCAAGGATCCCGGGCAGTGCTCACACCAAAACCATTTCTCAAATTGGGATTGATTATGTGCAGTGTGGAAGGGCCAGCCCTGATATGCCAGAGTTCAGAGAGATCTCAAGGATCCCTAAGCAGTACACATACCAGAGGGGCAGTACTTAATAGCCTAAGAGTAGAAGTGAGAGTACTTGACATAGTGTTGAAAGACTTAGTGAAACAGTTTAGAAGTGGAAAGATTCAGAAACAATTTGAAAGATACTAGGAAAATGCTAGGAGTAGGAGCAGCAGTTTGAAATCATTTTGAGGAAAAACATAGTCAGCAAACAACCTAATCAATCATAGAATACTCGGATTCACTTAACAAGCAGCCTTACAAATAAGGAGTGAAGGAGATTAGGAAACATATAGGGTTGAAACAATATAAACAGGGAAACTAATACAGCAAATCAACCAGGGGTCTACTGAACAAGTTAGTCATGGTGATAGATAGTTAAGACATGGAGAAAGAATGTAACAGAATCATGTTGAAAACACAAATGTGTTGAACAGAATTGGGCACAATCAAAACCAATTGAATGCACTAGAAAACTAAATAACTAACACATACCAATTAGACGGAAGGGGGGTAAGGGAACTAAGTAAACATACTAGACAGGTATCAAAGAAACTAAGTGAAATCAGACATATTGATTACACATAAGGCATAATTTAGACATGCTTAATAACAGTAAACAAAGAAACAAGTTGAATAACTAATACAGGGATAAACATGGATGTATAGACATAGAACACATAAGGTTGAGTTTCAAAATTTAACTAGAGACATACCAGTTAAAGAAGGGAATGCAGAATGTACAAAAAAGGCAATTCCACTATCTAGCCTTGGCTTTCAGCCAGCTAGACCAACTGTCAGCACAAGTAGCAAAGAAAGAAGAGAGAGTTTGAATGTATGTGTGTGTATTCTGAACAGTGTTCGTGTGTTGAAGGAACAGAATGATAGTACTTATATAGCAGTTCAGAGTAGAGCCAAAATAAGGTAAAGGAATCAGTATTTAGTCAATTAAGGAAATCATAGGATCTCAGAATCCAATCACATAAGGATTTCAGAATAGACTCTTTTAATTAGGGGTAACTGATCAAACGGTAACAACAGGGGTCTAGATAAGGAAAGAATATCCATCAAACCATATAAATGAATCAGTAAGAATCCCTGAACCATTCGAATAGTTTACTAAGGCAAGACAGGTAACTATTGTGAATAAGGTAAAGGAAGTAACCAAATAATCAATCAATGCTTGATTGGGGATATGAATTTAGGAAATTATACCATAAATAACTCTAATTGAATCATCAAATAAGGCAAGAAGTAGGTTTAATAGTTAGTCAGGGTTAGAGCCCATAAATCAAGCAATTAATCACACGAATAAGGCAATCATAGATAATTAAAGACTAATCAAAGGTCAGTTAAACCATAAATAAATAAGAGGTGTAAATTAATAGCCTCAGGATTAAGGGAAACGAACAAAAATCAGTAAGTTGCTTCAGTAAACAAATGAAACCCTAGATAAAATAACAGACAAGAGGTTGAAATCAAACAATAAATAGTCAGTCAATTGAGTCAGAAACATAATCATGCCAGCAAGATTAAATAAAACATGAGGATCTCAGAAAACCCTTTGTGAAAACAGAAGAAGTAGAAAAACCCTAATTTGAAAACACTTAGAGTTGATTGACATTATAGAGGTCTAAGAACCCTAAAAACAGCCATGGAAACTTGAAAGCATTTCAAACATACAGGGATTCGAACAACAAAAGTCAGAGAAATTAAAAACCTAAAGTAGAGTAGTGCTAAAAATTAGTTAGTAGTAGAGAAGTAAAAGAACCTTAAATAACAACCATGGGAATTTGAAAACACTCCAGATACACAGAGATTCGACCAACAAACAACAAGAGAACCAAGCCTTAATATGATAAAATGCTCAAAAAATTGGTTAATCAGTAAAGAAATAAAAGAACCTTAAGGAAACATCAATGACGAACTCAAAATTGCTCCAGATTTACAAGGATCTAGACATATTCAAGTCCAAACATTAGGTTTTGAAGAAAAGAGAAAGGGTAACGAGAATCTGGTCTTTGAATCAGAGATTTGAGCCGTAAAACATCGATAGAAAGTACTCACAGACCATAGACAGACTCTTGGAGAGTTTTGAACAAGATTTGGACTAGATCTATTCGAGGTCCTTCCACGAAATCACAAAATCAAGCAACCAGGGGAAGTAGGAGACAAGTAGAAGTCTCATACAGCCACAGAAGTCCATAGATCGAACAAGAATCAAAGGGATTAGGTCTGGTTTTGGGTGGCGATGGCTAGGGTTAGGTTTAGGTCTCAGAGAGAATGGAGAGGATTAGGGATTCTAGGGTGGCTGTTTAGTGAGAATGAGCTAGGTTAGAGGGGGGTCGTTTGGAATTAAAAAGGTAAGAACAGATAAGGGTCATTGATCTTAGAGATCAACGCCAGGATTAGGAGAGGCCTGGGTTAGGTTAGGTTTAATTGGGGTTGGGTTTGATTGGTTTGGCCTAGTTTAATAGGCTAGGTCCGAAAAAATAAAGGAATAAAAAGGCTATTTGTTAAATACCCAAGTAATTGAGTAAAAATTATTTTATAAAATAATAACAATGGGAAAGAATAATTTTCATGCATAGAAGTGCTTTAAAATAATTATTCAATATTTTAAAATATAATGAACCAATTCCTGATAAAATAATGCAGTGATGTATGCATGAGCTATAATTGCAAAATTATTGCAATTGTAACCAAAAGGTATAAATCTGGCCATTTGTGAAATAATTTGAAATTAATATGGCTATAAATAGCAAAATTAAATCAATGAAATGTTATAGAGCCGTTTGTGATATAATTTTATAATTAATTTATATAAATAAAATACTAGAATAAATTAATTTAAAAATATAAAAATTATGGAAAAATATCAATTGATGCTAATGCATAGTTTTGAAGGTATATATGCACTTTGAAAATATTATAGGAAAATATTGGGTATCAACAAAATGTTGTACTGAACTCCACCCGAGTACCCAACTCATGTTGTACGGCCCTCCAGAACCGTGATGTGAACTAAGTACCTCTCTCTGAAATGATGGAAACTGGAATACCATGCAGTCAAACAATCTCCCGGATATAAATTTCCGCCAACTGCTCTGAAGGATAGGTAGTACACACAGGAATGAAGTGAGCAAAGTTGATCAGCCGGTCCACAATTACCCAAATGGCATTGAACTTCCTCAAAGTCCGTGGGAGTCCAACCATGAAGTCCCTAGTGATCCTCTCCCACTTCCACTCCAGAATCTCTATCTGCTGAAGTAACTCACGATCTCTGGTGCTCGTACTTTACCTGCTGACAGTTGAGGCACCGAGCTACAAACTCAACTATATCTTTCTTCATCCGCCTCCACCAATAGTATTGTCTCAAATCCTGAACATCTTCGTGTTACCAGGGTGAATGGAATACCACGAACTATGGGCCTCCTCTAGAATCAGCTCTCGAAGCCCATCAACATTGGGTACATAAACCCGACCCTGCATCCTCAATACCCCATCATCACCAATAGTCACATCTTTGGCATCGCTATGCAGGACCTTGTCCTTGAGGATAAGCAAATGAGGGTCATCAAACTGACGCTCCCAGATACGATCAAACAAGGAAGACCGAAAAACCACACAAGCAACGACCCGACTGGGCTCCGAAAGATCCAATCTCACAAACTGGTTGGCTAAGGCCTGAATATCCATCGCCATGGGCCTCTCCGCTGCTGGTAAATAAGCCAAACTCCCCTAACTCTCCACCCGGTGACTCAAAGCATCGGCCACCACATTGGCCTTGCCCGGGTGATACAAAATAGTGATATCATAGTCCTTCAGTAGCTCTAACCACCTCCTCTGGCGCAAATTAAGGTCCTACTGCTTGAACAGATGCTGCAAACTCCAGTGGTCAGTATAAATCTCACAAGGCACACCATACAAATAATAACGCCAGATCTTAAAGGCATGAACAATAGCAGCTAACTCGAGATCATGGACAAGATAATTCTTCTCATGTACCTTCAACTGTCTGGACGCGTAGGCAATCACCCTTCTATCTTTCATCAATACCGCTCCAAGACCAATCCTCGAGGCATCATAGTAGACAGTATAAGACCCTAAATCGGTAGGCAATATCAAAATTGGGGATGTAGTCAAAACTGTCTTGAGCTTCTAGAAGCTCGCCTCACACTCTTCCGTCCACTAGAACGGAGCACCCTTCTGGGTCAGCCTGGTCATAGGTGCCGCAATAGATAAAAACCCCTCAACAAATCAACGGTAATATCCCGCCAAGCCAAGAAAATTGTGGATCTCTGTAGTTGAGGATGGCTTGGGCCAACTCTGCACTTCTTCCACTTTCTTCGGATCCACCTGAATACCCTCACGTGATACCATGTGGCCCAAGAATGACACGGAATCCAACCAAAACTCACATTTCGAGAACTTTGCATATAACTTCTTTTCCCTCAAAGTTTGAAGCACTATCCTTAGGTGCTGCTCATGATCTTTCTGGCTCCGGGAATACACCAGAATATCATCAATAAAGATAATGACGAATGAGTCAAGATATGGCCAGAACACACTGTGCATCAAATGCATAAAGGTTGCTGGGGCATTGGTCAGCCCAAATGACATAACAAGGAACTCGTAATGACCATACTGAGTCCTGAAAGTAGTCTTTGGGATATCTGTCTCCCGAATCTTCAACTAATGGTAACCTAAATGCAAGTTAATCTTAGAAAACACTCGTGCACCCTAAAGCTAGTCAAACAAATCATCAATACGAGGCAAAGGATAATGGTTCTTCACTGTAACTTTGTTCTACTGGCGATAATCAATGCACATAGAACCATCCTTTTTCTTCACAAACAAGACAGGAGCACCCCAAGGTGATACACTGGGCCGAATAAAACACTTATCAAGCAATTTCTATAACTGATCCTTCAACTCCTTCAACTCACGAGGGACCATACGATACAGATGAATAGAAATGGGCTGAGTGCCCGACAATAGATCAATGCCAAAATCAATATCTCTATCGGGTGGCATGCTTGGAAGATCAGCTAGAAACACATCAGAGAAATCCTGTACTATTAGGACTGAATCAACTGTAGGGGTATCGATACTGACATATCTCACATAAGCTAGATACGCGTTACACCCCTTCTCAACCATACGTTGAGCCTTAAGGAATGAAATAACTCTACTGGAAGTATGATCTAAGGTACCCCTCCACTCTACTCGCGGTATACTTGGCATAGCCAGTGTCACAGTTTTGGCATGACAATCAAGAATAGCATAATGGGGCGACAACCAGTCCATGCCCAAGATAATATCAAAATCTACCATGCTGAGCAATAATAAATCGGCTCTAGTCTCAAAACCACTAAGAGTAACCAAACACGGCCGATAAATGCGGTCCTCAACAAAAGAGTCTCCCACAGGAGTAGAAACATAAACAAGAGAACTCGAAGAATCCCGTGATACACCTAAATGCGGGGCAAAATAAGAAGACACATAAGAATAGGTGGAGCCTGGATCAAATAAAACCGATGCATCTCTATGACAAACCAGGACAATACCTGTGATGACAGAATCGTAGGCGATGGCCTCGGTACGGGCAGTAAGGGCATAATATCTGGCCTGGCTTCCCCCTCTAGGGTGACCTCTACTTCCCCGTCCTCCACCTCTAGCTGGCTGAGCAGGTAGGGTAGCAACTAGTGCTGTGATCATAGCCTGAGAACTCTGCGGGGCGCGCTGTGGCTGAGAAGTCTGTAGAGGTGCACCCCTCCTAAGTCTGGGGGAATCCCTCACCATAAGGCGTGTGTCACCACACTCAAAACAAGTTCTGGGAGGACGTGGCGACTGTGACTGGCTCGGGCCAGGTCTACTGGACTGACAACTGAAAGCACCCCGTGCAGGAGGCGCACTAGATACTGGAGGTGCATAATAAGGCTTCTGAGGTCTAGAGGAGTTGGAATACCATTGGCTGCTAGAAGAGCTGAATGAATGGGGAGGCTCATATAAACCCTACCATGACGAACTGCAGCTGGAGCATGGGCACCATAATAATGGCCCGACTCTCGAGACCTCTTGGCCTCCCTCTCCTCTCTATTCCAAGCATGCATAGCCTCCACTCTTCTAGCAATGATCACCACCTGCTGATAAGAAATATTCATCTCCAACTCACGAGCCATGCTAGACATGATGTTGGGAATGAGCCCCTTAATAAACTGACGAACCCTCTCACGAACAGTAGAAACCAAAGCTGGTGCATGTCTAGCCAAACTAGTGAAACGGACAACATACTTCGAGACAGTCATAGTACCATAGAGCAAAGGCTCAAACTCTATGTGTCATGCGTCCCTGAGGCTCTAAGAAACATACTCTCTCAGGAACATATTTGAAAACTGAGTCCAAGTCAAGGAAGCTGCCTCATCAGGACTGTCTAACTCATAAGTACGCCACCACTCATAGGCGGCCCCTCGAAGCTGGAAGGTAGTGAAGGAAACCCCACTCGATCCCGATATACCCATGGTACGGAGGATACGGTAGTACCCCTCTAGATATCCCAGAGCATCATCTGATGCTAGACCACTGAATACCGGAGGCTTGTACTTCTTGAACCTCTCAAGCCTTCGTTGCTCATCCTTAAAAGCTGCTGCCCCTGTCCTCGGGCTGATCTGGGGCTACAGGCTATACAAGAATAATCTTTGGGACCTGATCAACATGTACTCGCTGCTCAAGAGTGCGGGCAGCGGGAGTCTATGCTCCTCCCCTGGCTTGAGATGTGGATGCAGCAAGGGGAAGCAACCCTGCCTGAGCCAGAGTGGTTACATGCTCATGAACTGTGCAAGATTCTCCTGAAGAGCTGGAGTGGTAGTAGCAACAGGCATATCAGGCGCCTGAGCTCTAGCGGGAACTGCTGGTGGCTCCTCAGTGGCAGCTCGTGCGGGTTCTTTGGCTGCACCACGTGCGCATCGTCAACTTTACCCCGGCCCCGATCTCTGACGGCTCCAATAGGGGGCATGGGTGCCTGATCATCTCTGGTAGCATGTGTCCTCACCATCTGTGAGAGAATAGAAGACAGAAGTTTAGAATTGTGATATCAAAAAATCTCGCACAAAAGGGAAATCAAATGAAGTGGAATTTTTCTAACAGTTACATAGCCTCTCATAGATAAGTACAGACGTCTCCGTACCGATCCACGAGACTCTAATAAATTGGCTTGTGATTCATGACTTCTATGAACCTAGAGCTCCGATACCAACTTGTCACGACACAAGTTCGCCCTCCGTGAACTGTCGTGATGGCACCTAGTCTCTACGACTAGGCAAGCCTAACAATTTTGGAAAAGAGAAAACAAATGCGGAAAAACTAATAAAAATTAAAGATAACAAATATAGAAGCATTTAAGATGTCGTTCGGCATATACTAATACAAGATCTCAAAAACTGAACAACTTCCCAAAATCCGGAATCTCATGAAATCACAAGCTATGAATACTATATAGTGCTCTAACTCCAGAATGTCTAGATCAAAGTAAATACAGAAGGCTATAACTACTAGAGAGAATGGAGAGGGACTCCTCGGTTTGCAGATATGGCAGATATACCTCAAAGTCTCTGAAGAATCGCCTTGCCTCAAGGATGATAGGGCTGAGCCAAAGAACCTGGATCTGCACATGAAAAACATGCGTAGGAAGGGCATGAGTACACCACAGCGGTACTCAGTAAGTGCCAAGCCTAACCTCGGTCGAGTAGTAACAAGGAAGGTCAGGGCCCTACTGATTTTAGATGAAAAACAAGGTAAAACAGTATAAAATATGACAATATAATTAAGTGCTAACAGTATGAAGTAACACAGGATAATAAGAATAACAACAACTACAACAGAGAGAGAAAACATAGAGAGAATATAACTTCACACAGCAATAGCAACCGGGGATCTCCTAGGATATCGTCCTGTAGTCCCCAAATATAAATATCCAGTGGGTCTCCTGGTGTCGTCCCGTAGTCCAACTCATAGTGTGCGGGATCTACCGGAATACCGATCCGTAGTCCCAAATATAAATACCCAGTACTGGGGGAATCTACCGGGTGCAGTCCCGTAGTTCCAATATAAATGTGTAGGGGGGTCTACCGGAATACAAATCCGTAGTCCCAAAGTAAACATACAGGGGGATCTCCCGTGATACCGTCTCATGGTCCCAAAGTAAGCACACAGCAGCAACACGAAGAATATTCAATTCAATCCAAATTTCATACCAAGGTAAAACAGGTATTTCTAACCTAGCATGTTGCACAAAATTCAATTAAAGCAGTTTGAGCAAGTAAGGCAATTAAGTCAATTAGACATGCTTCCCTAAGCTAACAGTAGGCAGAAATTGCAAGTAGTATAAACAGGGAAGGAAACACAATTATAGTTACTTAATGAAAATAGGATTTCCAACAACTAGCACAAGTACGCACTCGTCACCTCACGTACAAGGCATTTCATATATCAACAATATCAAATCCTAAGGGGAGTTCCCCCACACAAGGTTAGGCAAGCCACTTACCTCGAACCCGTTAAATCAACTTAATGCCACATTCTTGCCATGAGTATCCGACTCCAAATGGCCCAAATCTATTTAAAGTAATTGCATAATGTAAATAGAAATTTAAGTATCTAATTCGACAAATAAATTCGAAGCTAATACGCAAAATTAGGGAAAATGCCCCCCCCCCCCGGGCCCACATCTCAGAATCTGGTAAAATTAACAAATTCGGAATCCTCACACTCTCACGGGTTCATATATACAGAAATTACTCCAATCTGACATCAAAATCTTGATCAAACCTCTAAAATTAGGCCTAAGAACTTTTTCAAATTTTCACCCCAAATTCGAATTTAAGCATAGATTCATAGAAATTAATCAACACCAAGTAAGAATTACTTACCCAAAACACCCAGGTGATAATCTCTCCCAAAATCGCCAATCCCGAGCTCCCAAGTTAATTTCTAAGGTTTTGAGACTAAACCCTCGTTTCTGCCCTTTTTCTGACCAGTGGAACCGCATCTGCGGCTCTGGGACTGCACTTGCGGTCCCGCTTTTGCGGAGACCATGTCACACCTGCGACTTTTCATTAAACCAAAAATTCCGCACCTGCGACACCCCTTTACGCAGATGTGATGTCGCTTCTGCGGTGCATGGGCCGCATCTGCGACCTAAGCCCAAAATGCCTGAGACCGCACCTGCGGTCCTCCTACCGCTTCTGCGGTGCCGCACCTGCGGTCCAATACACGCAGGTGCGATTATGACAGGTTCAACCAACTTTATATTTCTCCTAAGTCCAATTTAACTTCCGTTAAGTACCCGAAACTCACCCGAGACCCCCGAGGCCCCCGGGACCTCAACCGAACATGCCAACGAGTCCTAAAACATCATAAGAACTTATTCCAACCCTCGAATCACATCAAGCAACGCTTAAACCACAAATGGCTCTCCAATCCAAGCCTAAGGATTCCCAAAACTTCAAAATTCCACTTTCGATCAAAAAGCCTATCAAACCCGTTCGAATGGCCTGAAATTTTGCACACATGTCACATTCAACACTACGGAGCTACTCCAACTCTCGGAATTCCATTCTGACTCCTAGATCAAAATCTCACTATCGAACTGAAAACTTCGAAAATTCAACTTTCGGCATTTTAAGCCTAAATAAGCTATGGACCTCCAAAACTCAATCCAAACATGCCTCTAAGCCCAAAATCACCCAACGGAGCTAATGGAACCAACAAAATTTCATACTGAGGCCGTCTTCACACTGCTTCGACTACGGTCCAAATTCTAAGGCTTAAACTCTCATTTAGGGACTAAGTGTCCCAAAACACTTTGAAAACAAAAACGAACCTTCCCGACAACTTACAATAGCAGAAACAAACACAGTGAATGCAGTTAATAGGGGTTCGGGGCGTAAATTCTTAAAACGACCGGCTGGGTCGTTACAAAATCATAACAAACAGGCAATAAGTGCATGTCATATGAAGTCCGTTTCTTACCAAATTTTGCAGGAACAACTTAAATACCATATAAGACCTGTACCGGGCTCCGGAACCAAGAACACGGGCCTGATACCATCAAATTCAAACATCTTTAGATTTTTAAAAACTCTTATAATTTTAGTTAAACAATTTTCTTCAAAAATTCATTTCTCAAGCTTGGGACCTCGGAATTCAATTCCGGGCATATGCCCAAGTCCCATATTTTTTTACAGACCCTCCGGGACCATCCAATCATGGGTCCGGGTCTACTTACCCAAAATATTGACCGAAGTCGACTAAAATTCAATTTTGAAAGGCAAAATTAGCATTTTTATCAAATTTTCACATAAAAGCGTTCCGGATATACGTCCGGACTGTACATGCAAATCGAGGTGAGATAAAAGGAGGTTTTTAAGGTCTTGGAATATAGAATTGACTTTTAAAACAAGTGATGACCCAAAAGGTCATCACATTTTCCACCTCTAAAACAACCGTTCATCCTCGAACAGACATAGAAAAGAAGTACTTGAGTTGGGGAAAAGATGGGGATATCGGCTCCGCATATCGGGCTCGGACTCCCAGGTAGCGGCCTTGGCAGGCTGACCTCTCCACTGAACACGAACAGAAGGGTAACTCTTCGATCTCAACTGACGAACATGCCGGTCGAGAATGGCCATCGGCTCCTCCTCATAGGTGAGATCCTTGTCCAACTAGACAGTGTTGAAGTCTAACACATGAGATGGATCGCCGTGATACTTCCGAAGCATAGACACATGAAACATTGGGTGCACAACTGATAAACTCGGTAGCAACGCAAGTCTGTAAGCCACATTTCCCACTCGATTAAGAATCTCAAAAGGACCAATGAACCTAGGGCTTAGCTTGCCCTTCTTCCCAAATCTTATCACGCCCTTCATGGGTGACACCCGGAGCAACACTCGCTCTCCGACCATGAATGCCACATCACAAACCTTACGGTCAGCATAACTCTTTTGCCTGAATTGAGCTGTACTAAGCCTATCCTTCATGATCTTAACCTTGTCCAAGGCATCCTGAACTAAATCTGTACCCAACAACTGAGCCTCTCCTGGCTCAAACCACCCAACCAGCGACTGACATCGCCTACCATATAATGCCTCATAGAGAGCCATCTGAATGTTCGACTGGTAGTTGTTGTTGTAGGAAAACTATGCTAATGGCAAGAACTGATCCCAAGAACCTCAAAAGTCAATAACACATGCTCGGAGCATATCCTTCAAAATCTGAATAGTACGCTCGGACTGCCCGTCCGTCTAAGGATGAAATGGTATGCTCAACTCGACCCGCGTACCCAACTCATGCTATACTGCCCTCCAAAAATACGAGGTAAACTGCGTACCCTGATCAGAAATGATAGACACGGGCATACCATGAAGACGAACGATCTCCCGGATATAAATCTCTGCCATCCGCTCAGAAGAATAGGAAACTGCCACAGGAATGAAATAAGCTGACTTGGTCAGCCTATCCATAATAACCCACACTGCATCGAACTTCCTCTGAGTCCATGGGAGTCAAACAACAAAGTCCATAGTGATACACTCCCACTTCTACTCAAGGGTCTCAATCTTCTGGAACAAACCACCAGGTCTCTAATGCTCGTACTTTATCTGCTGACAATTCAAACACCGAGCTACATACGCAACAATATCCTTATTCATCCTCCTCCACCAATAATGATGTCGCAAGTCCTGATACATCTTAGCGGCGCCTGGATGAATAGAATACCGGGAACTATGAGCCTCCTCTAGAATCAAATCACGAAGTCTATCCATATTAGGCACACAAATACTACCCTACATCCTCAAAACTCCATCATCTCCAACTGTAACCTGCTTGGCACCCCCGTGCCGCACTATGTCTCTAAGGACAAGCAAATAAGGATCATCATACTGTCAATCTCAGATACGCTAAAATAATGAAGACCGAGCGACTGCGCAAGATAGCACACGGCTAGGCTCAGAAACATCCAACCTCACGAACTGATACAAGATGGTGATATACGCAAGGCTGCCCATACTAGCTGATTTCCTACTCAATGCATCGGCCACTACATTGGCCTTCCCCGGATGATACAAGATGGTGATATCATAGTCTTTCAACAGCTCCAACCACCTCTTCTGCCTCAAATTTAGCTTCTTCTTCTTGAACAAGTATTGCAAAATCTTGTGATATGTGAACACCACACATGACATGCCATATTAATAATGCCTCCAAATCTTCAGCGCGTGAACAATGGCTGCTAGCTCCAAATCATGAACTGGATAATTCTTCTTGTGAATCTTCAACTGTCGCGAAGCATAGGCAATAACCTTGCCATTCTGCATCAACACCACGCCAAGTCCAATACACGATGCATCATAATACACTGTATATGGCCCTGAACCTGTAGGAAATACCAACACTGCCACTGTAGTCAAAGCTGTCTTGAACTTTTGAAAGCTCGCCTTACACTCATCCGACCACCTGAACTGGGCACCCTTCTAGGTCAACCTGGTAATCGGGGATGCAATAGATGAAAATCCCTCCACAAACCGACTGTAATAACTCGCCAAACCTAAGAAACTCCGGATCTCTGTGGCTGATGTGGGTCTAGTCCAGTCCTTGACTGTCGCAATCTTCTTAGGATCCACCCGAATACCCTATGCTGATACACCATGACCTAAGAATGCAACTGAACTCTACCAAAACTCACACTTTGAAAACTTAGCATACAACTGACTATCCCTTAAAGTCTGAAGAACGACTCGAAGATGCTGCTCGTGCTCCTCCCGGCTGCGGGAATAAATCAAAATATCATCAATGAAAACAATCACGAAGGATTCCAAATAAGGCTTGAACACTCGGTTCATCAAATCCATAAAAGTTGCTGGAGCATTTGTCAACCCGAATGACATCACTAAGAACTTATAATGCCTGTACCGAGTGCGAAAAGCTGCCTTAGGGACATCGGATGCCCTAATCCTCAACTGATGGTAGCCAAATCTCAAGTCAATCTTCAAAAATACCTTGTCACCCTAAAGCCGATCAAACAAATCATCAATCATCGGCAATGGATACTTGTTCTTGATGACTTTGTTCAACTTCCAATAATCTATACACATCCTCATCAACCCATCCTTCTTCTTAACAAACAACACCGGCGCACCCCAATACGAGACACTCGGTCTAATAAAACCTTTATCCAGCAAGTCTGCAACTGTTCTTTCAATTCTTTCAACTCTGGCAGGGCCATGTGATATGGCAGAATTAAAATGGATTGAGTGCTCAGAGCTAAATCAATGCAAAAGTTAATGTCCCTGTCGGGTAGCATCCCCAGCAGGTCCAAAGGAAATACCTCTGGAAACTCACGAACAACGGGCACAGAATCCATAGAAGGAATCTCAGCACTAGAATCACGAACATACGCCAAATAGGCCAAACATCTCTTATCAACCATACGCCGAGCCTTCATATATGAGATAACCCTATTGGTAGAATGACTAGGAGTCCCTCTTCACTCTAAACGAGGCAACCCCGAAAATGCTAAGGTCACGATCTTGGAATGACAATTCAATATAGTATGATAAGGGGATAAACAATTCATCCCTAGAATGACATCGAAATCCACCATATAGAGAAGTAGGAGATCTACATGGGTCTCAAGACCCCCAATAACGAACACGCAAGCATGATAAACACGATTTACCACAATAGAATCACTCACCGGTGTATACACATATATAGGAGCACTCAAAGAAGCATGAGGCACAACCAGATAAGGGGCAAAATAAGATGATACATAAGAATATATGGACCATAGATCAAATAGAACTGAGGCATCTCTACTTCACACTAAAACCTTACCTGTGATAACTGCATCAGTGGCCTCAGCCTCAGGTCTGCCTGGCATAGCATAACACCGGGTTTGGGCCCCACCACTCTGAACTGCATCATTAGGACGACCTCCTGTTGGCTAGCCTCCACCTCTAGCTGTTTGGCCTCCACCTCTAGCAGCCTGACCTCCACCTCTAGCAGCCTGATCTCCACCTCTACCCCTACCTCTAGCTGGCTGAGCGGGCGGTGGAACACCCGGTGCTGGAACCATAGCACGAGAACTCTGTTGCTGAGAACTGCTCGAGGGCAAAACCTAGCAATGTGCCTCATATCGCCTCAAGTATAGCAAGACTTCAGTTGTTGGGACTGCTAACCCTGAAACTGGCCCTGACGACCTGAATAACCATCCTGAAAACTCTGGAGCGGAGGTGTACTGATAGGAGCTGGTAGTGCACTGTAGGGCAACTGATCAGAATACTGCATATGAGAACCACGGCCACCTGGAGCACCATGAGAAACCTGAAGTGCTGACTAGAATGGCCTAGGAGGATGGCCTCTACCAAAAGAATCCCTGCCTCCGGATGAGGCACCACTGAATCTACCAGAATGATAAGGCCTCTTATCAGAACACCAACCACTCCCCTAAGCCAAAACCATCTCAACCCGCCTGGCCACATTGGCCGCATCCTGGAAAGAAATCTCGCTAGCTGTCTATTTAGCCATCTGCAGTCTAATAGGCTGAGCGAGTCCCTCAATAAACCTCTCCACCCTTTCTCTCTCAGTGGGGAGTATTAGAAGAGCATGATGAGCCAAATCAATAAACCTCATCTCATACTAGGTGACAGTCATAGAACCCTGTTGTAGACGCTCGAACCACCTGCGGTACTCCTCTCTCTGAGTGACGGGAAGAAACTTCTCGAGAAATAGCTGCGAGAACTGGTCGCAAGTGAGAGCTAGTGATCCAGCTGGTCTGGCCAAATAATAATCTCTCCACTATTTCTTGGTAGAACCTGACAGACGGAAAGAAACAAAGTCGACCCCATTGGTCTCCACTATCCCCATGTTCCGAAGAACCTCATGACAGCTGTCTAAATAACCTTGGGGATCCTCTGAAGATGTACCACCATAAGTAGTGAACAGCTTGGTGAACCTGTCCAACCTCCACAAAGTATCGACAAACATAGCTGCTCCATCACCGGTCTGAGCTACTACACCCGGTTGAACTGCTCCAACTGGTTAAGCTGCTGGAGTCTGAAACTGGGGAGCCATCTGCTCCGGAGTGCGGGTAGCGGGAGTCTGTTCTCCTCCCCCAGCCCGAGAGACGGCTGGTGCTACAGGAAGTAAGAATGCCTGAGTGACACTCTCCATAAGGCCCACTAGACGGATTAGAGCATCCTGGAGTACCGGGGTAGCGATAAATCCCTCTAGGACCTGAGCTGGGCCCACTGGAACTGTCTGGGCCGGAACCTCATCATCAAACTCAATTTGAGGCTCCATCGCTGGTGCTGCTGCTCTAGGCTGAGCTCTACCCCTACCTCGACCCCTAGCACGACCTCGTCCTCTGCCTCTCGTAGGAGCTGCTGCTGGGGGCTTGGGCTATTGATCAGCGGATAAAGAAACATGTGTTCTCTCCATCTGTGAAAGAATAGAGTAGAAGTTCAATTAGCATTGAGAAACCAAATCGCACGACAGAGAAGAGTAGAAGTGAAACTGTTCCTAACTCTGTAGTCTTTGGGGGATAAGCACAGACGTCTCTGTACCGATCCCTCAGACTCTACCAAGCTTGTCCGTGAATTGTAGAACCTAAGCAACCTAGAACTCTGATACCAACTTGTCACGGCCCGGATTTCCCACCCTCGAGAGTCGTGATGGCGCCTATTAGTGAAAGCTAGGCAAGCCAACTATTCCGATTAATTTACCCTTTTCATTTTTAACCTCTCAACAATAGCAAGTTAACATATTATAAACAGCGAAAATAATAATGTGGAAGAACGAAATTTAACGATTAAGCTAGTACTAATATGAATCCATAAACATAAACCACCCAGAACTGGTGTCACAATCTCATGGACTATCTAAGAATACTACAAATAGGGTCTGAACAAAATAAATACATGTGTGTCTCTGAAATAGAAAAGAACAGAGAAACAAAATAGGAAGGGAACGCAAAGGCCTGTGGATGCCTGCAGGACTACATCGGGTCTCCGATGGACTGAAGGCAGCAACCCCTAGCTAAGGTCTGTATGCTCCAGTACCGGGATCTGCACAAAAGAGTACAGAGTGTAGTATCAGTACAACCGATTGCATGTATTGAGTAAGTGTCGAGCCTAACCTCGGCGAAGTAGTGACGAGGATAGGACACAACAAACAAATAACCTGCAATTAAACAGTATCTAGCAGAATAACAGTAATAGAAGTAATTTCAAAGTAACGGGGGAGGGCGTACCTTGATCTTCTCAAACCAGTACGCCACTTACCGCTATTTTGGATACAGCCATGTATAGGTATAACATTTCATCCTCCTTGGGCGTGTGCAGCAAAGGCGGGCTAGACAGGTACCGTTTTAGTTCTTCCAAGGCATGTTGGCATTCTGGAGTCCATAGAAGTTGTTCTTTCTTTTGAGTAGGGCGAAGAAAAAGTGGCTTTTGTCCGACGATCTCGATATGAATCTGTCTAGGGCCGCGATCCGCCCTGTCAGCCATTGAATGGCTTTTACGTTGTTTACCACCGTAATCTCTTCGATGGCCTTTATTTTGTCGAGATTGATTTCGACCCCCCTGTTTGAGACCATAAAGCCCAGGAATTTGCCCAAACCTACTCCGAAGGCGCACTTCTCGGGATTGAGCTTCATGTTGTAGCTTTTGAGGATGTTGAAGGTTTCTTGCAAATGGGTCAGATGGGTGAGGACTTACGCGATCACAGGAGAAGCTTCGCGTTCGCGAAGGCTTAGCCCAGCCCTGCCTTCGCGTTCGCGATAAAGGGGTCGCGTTCGCATAGTTCTCCCTAGATTCCCTGACCAGCCCATCCTAAAGCTATGCGTTCGCAGTTGACCGGTCGCGTTCGTGTAGAGCAAACCCCCCAATGCTCCGCGTTCGCGACCTGGGTCTCGCGTTCGCATAGGGTAAAATCCTCCCCAACCCTGTTTCCCTTGACTACGCGATTGCGAAGCATGATGCATCAAACACTAGATACAGCAAAACCTGTAACCTTTCTAAGTGTAAAAACATCTCGTGGCCTATCCGAAACTCACCCGAGCCCTCGGGGCTCCAAACCAAACATGCACAAAACCCTAAAAATATCATACGGACTTACCATGCGATCAAATCGCCGAAATACGCCTCGAACTATGAGTTTAGCATCAAAATCAAAGAAAATATCTCAATAACTCTTAAGTTCAAATTTTTCACAACCGAGGGTCCGATTCACGTCATGTGAAATCCGTTTCTTACCAAATTTTACAGGCACAACTTAAATACCATATAAGACCTGTAGCAGGCTCCGAAATCAAAAATACGGGCCCGATACCATCAAATTCAAACATCTTTAGATTTTCAAAAACTCTTATAATTTCACTTAAACAATTTTCTTCAAAAATTCATTTTTCGGGCTTGGGACCTCGGAATTCAATTTCGAGCATACGCCCAAGTCCCATATTTTTTTACGAACCCTTCGGGATTGTCAAATCACGGGTCCGAGTTCGTTTACCTAAAATGTTGACCAAAGTCAATTTAAATTTAATTTTTAAAGGCAAAAATTAGCATTTTTATCAAATTTTCACATAAAAGCATTCCGGATATACACCCGGACTGTGCATGCAAATCGAGGTGAGATAAAAGGAGGTTTTTAAGGCCAAAGATCATCACATGAAGTTTTTGTGCAATATGTAATTTTAATTATGTTTTATATTTTACCTAGTGGAGGAGGGAAACTTCAGCTCGTTTTCCTAAAGTTTTTAAAGATGAACTAAACAACTTCAGCATCCCATGCTGAAGTTTTTGTGCAATATGTAATTTTAATTTATGTTTTATTTTTACCCAGCGCGGGAGGAAAACTTCAGCTCGTTTTGCTGAAGTTTTTAAAGATGAACTAAACAACTTCAGAATCTTATGCTGAAGTTTTTGTGCAATATGTAATTTTAATTTATGTTTAGCTCGTTTTCATGAAATTTTTACATATGAACTAAATAACTACAGCTTGATTACACTACAAGACAAATACTTCAGCATATGTAAAAACTCAGCTTGTTTAGTAAATAAACCAAAAATTTCAGCATATTTGAATTTGTCGGATTAGAATGTTAGAATTCAACGTGAAACAGATTTAGAATGCAAATTCATTCGTCAGTGTAATCTATCAGTAAAAAGTTCATGTTTCATCCGTCAAACAACTTCAATCAATCAATCAGAAACATATATTCAAGTGTGATTACGAAAATAATTATAGAAACATATATCATGAAATCAATCAGTTTCAAAAACTATTTTGAATTCTGGAGATGAATTGGAATACTTACAATGTATTTTGTAATTTTGAATTTAGAATTTGAATATGGTTCAAATCTGGTTTGCGAGAGGTGATATGAGGAGAGATGGAGTGATGGAGGAGAACCGTAAATTGATTTATGCGTGATGCATCTTTTATATGTTTTGTCAGGGGTATAATGGTCATATTATTACGGATTTTTTGTTAGTTGGCTACCAAATCAATAATTTTTAAAAATAGGTACATGTTAAAAGGTGGCAAAAATATAGGGTATGGCTGCAAATTGCCCATAAGTTTTGAACTAATACCCAAAATTTCGGTTTTTCGATTTAACCGAAAACCGAAACACCAAAATCGTAAAACGCACCGAAAAACTAAAAATTAATAATTTTAAAACCGTGCATCGACCAAAAAATTGAAATTCACGGTTCGGTCGGTATTATGCCCACCCCTAGTCCTGGACACCAAAATTATAAAAAATAGACATCAAATATATACATTGTCGTAGCTATACTTTTAGAAAATTATCATTTATAGCTATATTTGAATTTTATAACAAATCCGCCTGTATTACTGAAACAAAAAATTAACTGTTTTGAAATGAAACAAGAGAGCATCAGCTCAGTCGGGTTAGAGAGGTCTTGCGTTCGCCTCTCAACAAGAGCATTCTATTTTTCTGTATTTCGCATTCGTTGTGTGCGTGTACATACAAGTAATACGGTGGTAATAACTTAAGAATAATAGTTAGGTAAATTATGTAGTTAAGTATGGTAATTAGATTCTAAAGTGTACAATTTATCTATAAAAAAAATAAAAATAAAATAGAGCCAACGCAAAGGGGGAAGCAACGTGCGAGTGAAAGTGGATGCATGAAGAGAGAGAGAGAGAGTGAGGGAGAGGGAGAGGGAGAGGGAGAGAAGAACGGTAGTGAAGGGCAGAGAAATGGGAGAGGATCCGAAATTGCAGGCCTTCCTTATCTCAACAATGTCTCTCTGTCGAAGAATACTCAGAAATCTACTGTTGGATCAAACACACCCAGGCCAACAGAGAGTTTGTTTTGTCCCAAACAATTTCCAGATTAATATCTCAATCACTTTCCTCTCTATTTCCACTGCCCATTGTTTTTCGAATGATTTGAATTTTGAGCATCACATCACAGCTCCACAATGGTACGTCCCCCGGCTCAAATGCTATACTCTCGTCATTGTCTTTTTTTCTATTTTGAAACATTTGCATCCTTCAGGAATTCAAATTTATTAAATTCATCCAAGTCTTAAGTTTGAAGGAGAGTGTGTTACGTATAGGTCACGGGTCCGTGGAAGCAAGCATTAGGGGTAGCTTAGCTTTTGTGCTCCTGGCTGCCTTTTTTTAATTCAAGTTTTAAGTTAATTTTCAACCATTACATTAACAATTTATTAACAGTGTGCGAGTAAATTGTTCACCGTGATAAGACCGGTGACGAAATTTTGTTCTTTAGAATTATATATGCCTTTTAGGAATCCATTGCATGATCATCAAATGCAATAAATTCAGCCTTGAGTTTCTGTGGATTTTGAAAAGTTGATGAAATTGTTCATAATAAAAGAGGGGATTTTTATCGTAAAGGCCGATATTATCCAACGGAAAGTGTGGGATATTGTAACTCACTATGGGCGCTGATAATAAGTATTGATATACACACCTTTCATCCACAAAGGAAGAGGTAACTGTTACTAGTCTGGTTTTGCATGGGAAATATTTTACAGCGGATGTAGAGTATCACATACGGGTTTGGCCAAACCTAGTAGGTTTGACCTAGACCCTGAGTATGTGTTAAAAAATCGACTAAATGTGTATGAATATCAAATTTTCAACCCATTTACTACCAATTGAGGTTGCTGCCCTAGAATTCTGAATCCATAAAATTCAAATCTTGGATCCATCTCTACCATCAGTCTATCCGAAAATTATCATTCTAATTTGTCCTTCTGCACCGTAACAGGTGGAAGGAAAGGTAAAATTAAGTTTATTAGGTTGATATCATGAATTGAAGTTTAAAGTGTATGAAGATTTTTTTAACTGTTCAAAAAAAATCTAGTAGGTTTCTCTGTGTGAATGCTTTAGACTTCCAAGCAATGTTTAAAAGGCATAGTTGGGACTCCCTTCGGGGTGAGTCAACTTTTTAACTGCTCAGACGATAATGGGGCGCTAAAGTTTCATGGGACTAACGCCACGGTCGGCCATGGATGCAGTTGTTTGTCATGTACATCGCAATAATGTTCAACGCACGTGTTACGCCTTGGATTGTCTGCCCTATATGCCTCAAACCATTTTATGTCAAACTTTTTAAGTATCTGTATCCCTTCTGTACAGTATGTTGTTCTATAATTAAGCAATTGGTGACTTAAAAAATTATTGTGTTGTGTGTGTGTATAATTACATCTAGATATATTAATTGATTTTCATGCATATTTTTCTGTGAATATACAAATGCCCTCCCCATGAAAGGGAAAATTTCTTGGCTGTTCCTCTACCTCTTATAACAATGCTATATGTAAGCTATAACCGGGTGGAGAACGCTCAAATAGATTTGTGTCTACCACATTATATCTCTTTGTTTGATTTACTCGTGAGTTTGAATCCACTTGGTGTTAGAGCATTTGTTCAGTTACATTGCATGCATAAGAGATTGTTTGATCATATGTGAGATAAATTTATCACTCATGTGATCAATTATATTGATACATGCTCTTCTTAATTTTTATTTTTGTTTTTGGGCTTTCAGGGCACTGAAGTTAATATAATAGTAGGGTCTCATGTATGGGTTGAGGACCCTGATGTAGCTTGGATTGATGGAGAAGTAAAGAAAATAACAAATGGGGAAGCAGAGATTGAGAGGACCGATGGAAAGAAGGTAGTTTGTTATATATTTTAATTGTTAATTTACTTCTTTCATTTGTTGATATTTATCAAGCACTTGCTTACAGAAATTTACCTCAAAACAAATTGATTATTGACTTATCTTATAGACCTCCGGTGACATCAACTTTTGCTCCTATCATTTCAAGACTAATGCATGCTGCTGAATGGAGTTTCTTGTGGAATCATTATAGTTATCTAATTCTTATACGTTTAACAGTTAATATTATAACTGTATCGTACAGACTTTTAGTGAAGCATCTGTTAACAAGAAACGAAATAAGTCACAATTTGTATCTCCAGACGAGTCGTCTGAAGTCCTTTTTTAATAGAAGATGTGACTGCAAATAATGTCTCCGCCTCCTGCAAGTTAACATCTCGGGTTTGATAAGAAGGCAGACTATCCTATTTTATGGATTGATACATAACATGATACGTTGTCCTCTCATGCTTCAGGTTGTTAGGAAATTGTCGAAAGTTTATCCAAAAGATGTGGAAGCTCCTGCTGGGGGTGTCGATGACATGACAAAACTATCCTATTTGCATGAGCCTGGAGTGCTGCAGAACCTCAAAACCAGATACGAACTTAATGAAATTTACGTAAGATACTGTAGTTATTGTTTGGATTGTGTCTGATTTTATGCTCTTTCTTATGCTACAATACAGACAACAGCGCCCATCTCTTAATATTTGATATAATTACAGACTTATACAGGAAATATCTTAATTGCAATAAATCCATTTCAAAAATTGCCTCATTTGTATGATACACATATGATGCAACAATACAAGGGAGCACCATTTGGAGAATTAAGCCCTCATGTCTTTGCCATTGCAGATGTTGCTTACAGGTTCCTCCCAGTTTAAGCAAACTAATTACAATAATTTGTGTTTTATTGGCATGATATATTGAACTGCCTTTGCTGGAAACAGGGCAATGGTCCATGAGGGGAAAAGCAATTCTATTCTGGTTAGCGGTGAAAGTGGAGCCGGTAAAACTGAGACAACCAAGATGCTTATGCGATATCTTGCCTTTCTGGGTGGCCGTGCAGCAACTGAAGGGCGCACTGTGGAGCAACAAGTCCTTGGTGTATGATAACATGTCATTGATAACCTATTATGTGCTCTTCAATTTTTCAATCACCCATTCCATTTTCACATAATTATCCTCTACTTTCTGATTTAGATTATTTTAAGCTAATGTAATATTTACTCTCATGATCTTTTGCATGAACCCACTCAAGTGCAGTCTAATCCTGTTCTTGAAGCATTCGGCAATGCGAAGACTGTTAGAAATAACAATTCCAGGTCAAGCTCTTTAGCACTTTTCATTTCAGCCTTTAATTTTTATGTGTTCCAGTTAATGTATTCTCGACTTGGTTAATTATTCTGAGATATATTTTCCATCAAAAAGTGCAACAGGAGATTGAACTGCTTGTTTTGCTTATCTTATACTTCCTAGTAGTAGAGAAGCTATTTTCGAAGTCAACTTGTGATCAAAGATAATCGATACCATAACAATTACCATATTAGAGTGAAGATGTTTAATGCTCTCCTTAATCTAAAACTGCTGCAGCCGTTTTGGCAAATTCGTTGAGATTCAGTTTGACAAACATGGAAGGATATCAGGAGCAGCAATCAGGACCTACCTCCTTGAGAGATCCCGTGTTTGCCAAATTTCTGATCCTGAGCGCAACTACCACTGTTTTTACCTTCTTTGTGCCGCCCCCCAAGAGGTACTTTTCTATTGCAATAAGAACTTCAATGACATTATGAAAGATTTGTAGGATTGCATCGAATTTCTTTGGTGGCAGTATGTTGCTGACAATCTTCCTAATCATTGTAGGAGATTGAGAAGTATAAGTTGGGACATCCCAAAACGTTTCACTATCTTAACCAGTCAAAATGCCATGAGCTTGTTGGTGTGAGTGATGCTGATGAGTACCTTGCCACTAGAAGAGCAATGGATGTTGTCGGAATTAGTAAACATGAGCAGGTATATTATCTTGCACAGTTCGTCCAGCTTCATTTTTCTATTTGCATCTGGGTAAAGAATAATTAAAGGGTACCTCTAACTCTCTCTCTCCCCCCACTCAGGAAGCAATTTTTAGAGTTGTTGCTGCGATTCTCCATCTTGGTAATATTGACTTTGCAAAAGGAAAAGAGGTTGATTCATCAGTTATTAAAGAGGACAAACCCAAATTCCATCTCAAAACTGCAGCAGAGCTTCTGATGTATGGAAGATTCTTAATGTCACCGTTCATTCAGATGTTATGTGGCTGTGATAATGGTTGGAAATTCTGATTTTCCTAATGTTTTAGGTGTGACCCTGTAGCTTTGGAAGATGCGTTATGCAAAAGGGTGATGATCACCCCTGAAGAAGTGATAAAACGAAGCCTTGATCCTCGCAGTGCTGAAATAAGTAGGGATGGTCTGGCTAAAACAATATATTCTAGACTATTTGATTGGTAAGAAGCTTAGTTTTCATTACCATGTGTGAATAATATACTAGCTATTGGCTCTGTGCTAGGAACTGGAGACTCATTCTGTTTATTTACTTATGCCTTAATGTAAAACAAGATACTCCTTCTGTCCCAATTTATGTAAAGGGATTCAGGGTACGAGAGTCTAAGTACCTAGTTTTCAGTGTGAATTTAGGCATAGATTCTTCAAGTTTTTCAAAATAAACATTACATATTTGAAAACTACACAAAAGGTACTATACCAACATGGTTAACAAGTCAAAATATTTAAAAAGAGTTTAATAAAATTGTAGGCAAAAAAAAAAACTCACTCCCCAAATAGTAACATTTTCACATAAATTGGGATAAAGGGAGTATTATTAGCAATTATTGTAATTCGAAGATATTGAAAGATTTGTTCACTGTGAGACTAACAAATAAAGAGTTCAAGTTGAAGTAAAAATGTTGATTTGAGATATTAGAGTCATTAAAACTAACCATGGAATATACTGGAAAGAAAAGAAGATGAGCAAATATGTGCCTTATATATATATGTGTGTGTGCGCGCGCACACACATATATGTGTATGTACCCATTTTTTCTTAATCAGCACGTGGATTCAGACCTGAAGTAAGTTCCCACTAGTGCATGATTGATTTACTAATTTCATATTGTCATGTAAATTAGTCTCTCTTGGGAAAATACAGGTTGGTAGACAAGATAAATGTCTCGATTGGACAAGATCCCCAGTCTAAATGTCTCATTGGAGTCCTTGATATCTATGGTTTTGAAAGCTTTAAGCACAACAGGTAGCTGCTAATCTTTAGCTTGCTTTTCTAATTTACCATAATATTGTTCCATCTAAAAGAATTGTTTACATGAGTGGTCAAAGATTTGCAACTCGTGTTTGTGTCTCATTATATCACGCTTTGCAGCTTTGAGCAATTCTGCATAAATTATACAAATGAGAAGTTGCAGCAACATTTCAATCAGGTTTACTTTTCGATATTACTGGCAATGTAAGCATTGATTTTGTATGTATTGTTTCTCAAGTCCGTTGCGGCTTTACAGCATGTGTTCAAGATGGAACAAGAAGAATACAAAAGAGAGGCCATTGATTGGAGCTACATCGAGTTTGTGGATAACCAGGATGTTCTAGATCTTATTGAAAAGGTAATTGCACTTTTCTCTAAATATACTACTTGAGAATTATTAGTTTGTTTAAACAGATGTAACTTCATCCAATGAAAAATATTTCTCAAGTGGCAAGGTTGAGGTCTCAAGACTCAAAGGTCTTGGTTTCAATTCTTGCTGGTCACATTTCTTTAGATTTAATGTATTTCCTCTTATGGGAATAGTCTGGTTATTGTTCTCAAGAAACTGTCATTTGTAACTCTCCCAAACAGTGGGTAAGTGGCATCACTTTTCTCAAATAACCAAAGAAAGAATTTAAGTTCAAACTAGACGGTTAGAATTTGGACTTCTACTTACCTCTCAAAAAGAAAAAGAAAAAAGAAATTGAACTTCTACGTTATCAGACAGCAATACCCCGTAGATTTCAAAATTTTCTGTAATTATATCACAAACGTCTTGTTAACTTTATTGCATTAGATATTGGATGTCTTCTTCTTTTAAGATTGCAAGTATTGTTATGGCTGCTTATCAAAAAGAAATGTTCTGGTTGTGTATGAATTGGGTTATTGTTATCCAAAAAGAAATATCTCCTTGCTTATGGGATCCTAGGTATTTTAGAAATTTAGAATTTAGCTAATAAATGTGCGAGGTGTATATTAGCAAAAGGTTCAGTTGTTAGGCTACTTGAAAAGTGGAATTCTCTATGCTGCTCTGCTTCCCTAGAGAAAGAAGCTATAATGAAACTATTGCTCTATGATCTTTGTGAGGGTAAAAGATCTGCGGGAAAAAACTTCTTGTGAGTGAAATATATGAGTCTATCCATAGTGACTAACAAAATACCCTCACGTGAAAGAGTAAGAAACAATCTCAACTTTTGACCAGCATGAAAACTCCAGAACAGACTTCTAACTTATCATTTAAAAAAAGAAATAATAATGCTGCTCATTGGTGTTACAATTAGTTTTATAATTGTGGTATTTCCCTTTGCAGAAACCAGGTGGAATTGTTGCTCTGCTAGATGAAGCTTGGTACGATAATATCCCATCAGTTTGGTCTTTATTATGAAAAATGATTGTATGCAACTTAATTGTTACTTAAGTTTTCTGTTCCTCATTATTGTTGTGTTGTACTATTGAGTTTAAGATTATAACTCTGTTTAAGTTAAATGATAAAATTTGTCTTCATTATTTACTTTCTATTTTCCAGTATGTTCCCAAAGTCAACACATGAAACATTCTCTAACAAGCTATATCAGACATTCAAAGTTCACAAGCGCTTTGTCAAGCCCAAACTGTCTCGTACAGATTTCATAATTTCACATTATGCTGGAGAGGTGAGTCCAATACCCAACAGCTATTTCAGTATAGAGTGATTTGCAATTTACATTTCCTAATTTAATACATTTATTATTAGGTGCAATATCAATCCGACCAATTTTTGGACAAAAACAAGGACTATATAGTGCCTGAACATCAAGACCTCCTAAGTGCTTCAAAATGCTCTTTTGTAGCAGGACTCTTCCCTTCAGTAGGTGAAGAGACTTCAAAGTCGTCAAAATTTTCTTCAATTGGTTCACGCTTTAAGGTATTCTTGCATTATGGGCCCTGATTTGATTTATTAAATGATGAAATGTGTTACCTTTAATATATGCTGATCATTAGTCTTCCTTCTAAAACTGTCAATTTTCTTGTGCTGACGAAATTACAAACTTAAATGCAGTTACAATTACAGTCGTTGATGGAGACACTGAATGCTACAGAACCTCACTACATCAGATGTGTAAAGCCTAATAATCTCCTAAAACCTGCTATATTTGAAAATGACAACATTATGCGACAATTGCGCTGTGGTGTAAGTAATCTCCATCTTACTAAATCCCAGAATTGGGAAAAGGAGGGGAAAGCATAGATTTTTGTTTAATTGTGATAGTTATTGATTATAACCAACATGCTTTTCTTTTAAGGGTGTTTTAGAGGCAATTAGAATCAGTTGTGCTGGATTCCCTACCCGTCGCCCTTTCTTTGAATTCATACACAGATTTGGGCTCCTAGCGCCGGAGGTTTTGCAAGGGAGGTATGTACCTTGTTTTCGTTTGAACAGATTGTCAAGAACTGACAGTACTTTGAGATGTCTTACCTTTGCTGAATTTGTTTGAAGAAGTATTTTCTCTAGGATTATCCAATGACTCTGAATGAAATACATTTTTGCATGGCAGTTATGAGGAAAAAGTTGCTTGCACGAAGATTCTGGAAAAATGGGGTCTGAAAGGGTTTCAGGTAATCTTAGTTTTTTTCCTCCTGCTTAGGTAGCAGTATGAATTCATCATCTATTTCATCAGTATAGTTCTTATATTTCTGATTCACAAATTCAGAGGAGAGTTCGTTCCTAAGGTCATATGGGATCATATCTAAACCTCTACTCCACATTAGTATCAAGCTTGTTATCTGCAAATGTGATTGAAAAGGACAATTCACATTCACAATATGAGATTCGGTGATTAGCTCCTGTCTAAATGATTATTTGATTACTTTGCTTTTACAGATAGGAAAGACCAAGGTATTCCTAAGGGCTGGACAGATGGCTGAGTTGGATGCACGACGAGCAGAGGTTCTTAATAATGCAGCCAAAGTCATACAACGACGAATAAGAACTCACATTGCTCGTAAACAATTCATTGCATTGAGAAAAGCTGCCATATCTTTACAGTCTCTATGTAGAGGTGAGGCATCTTAAAGCTATTTAACATTTTGAAAACTTGGTGACACAAGGTACTAAAGTTCATAATGGAAAACAATCTTATGAGTTGAACTACATCTTCTTAGCAGTGTATGCTTCCTTGTTTTCTGCTAAGTTGCTCGGACTCTTCACTTTGGGTGCCGCACCCGTGTCGACACGACGTGGGTGCAGGTGTGGGATCCGTACCTGGTAAACCAATTTTGGGTACTTTGACCAAAATCAACGGAGAATTCTTGGACAGATATAATGAATTTTGAAATAAAAACAAACGCTATGATGAAATTGTTGAAAATGGAAGACTTTGTATATAGAAATTTCTATCTCAGTCATTTTTCTTTTATCTCCTTCTCGGATTCTCCTCTTGATCAATATTTTCTCCTTCTCGGAATACATTATAAGTTTTCCATATAATGTTTCATAATTTAGACATATTTTTATAATTCTATTTTTAGATATTTGAATTACTTTTAGCCGAATCACCGCACCCGTATCCGTACCTGGATCCGTACCTCCAAATCTTAAAATTTAGATCATGAAGGATCCGACCTCTAGATGCGCACCCATATCGGACACGCGCAACCGAGTCCGAGCAACTTAGGTTTTCTGTTTCAAGAACAAAAATCCATAAAGGAAAAAAGATATATCTGAAGGAACAAAGAGGCACTAGGCAGAGTAGAATTCATTCTCAAAACGCATGTCCTATTTTTCACATTTTAGGTAAACTGGCATGCAAAATTTATGCGCAAATAAAGAGGCAAGCAGCTGCTGTAAAAATTCAGAAGAACGCACGTGGATATCATGCTAGAAAGGCCTATAAGAAACTCAAGGTCTCAGTGCTCATGGTGCAGACTGTTTTGCGAGCTATGGATGCTCGTAAGAGATTCAGATTTAGGAAGCAAACTGAAGCTGCAATAATAATTCAGGTTAGAATTCCTGTGTGCTATATGAGTTCATGATTTATATGGTATTGAAATGAGCCTAAGATTAGTCTTTATCCTCCTCAGGCACGGTGGCGTTGTCATAAAGCTTTTTCATTTTATAAAAGGCTGAAAAGAGGGGCACTTGTTGCACAATGCAAATGGAGGGGAAGAGTTGCCAAAAAGGAACTAAGGAAGCTTAAAATGGTAAGAATACTATTTTGTAATCCAATAAGAAACATAAAAACACATCTCTTATTACAATGTCTCATGATGTAATAATTATTAGTGTACTCTTATTTCATGATTTTTCAACTACATGCAGGCTGCAAGGGATACTGGTGCGCTCAAAGAGGCAAAGGATAAGCTCGAAAAGCAGTTGGAGGAGCTTACGTGGCGGTTGCAACTGGAAAAACGTCTAAGAGTAATCTTATGTTTTAGCTCATGTTTTATTTTTATAAATCACATTTTCAAAGTGCATAGCTGTGTCGTTTTATTCTTTGTGCACCTGTGTGTAGATATATCAACAGATACATTACATAACAAGAAGAAACTCTTGCTAGCGTGCTAAATTTGCCTGTTACTATTGCATCCTGTTGTTACTATTATTTCCAGCCGTGTTACACCATTCTGTAGGCGTACAATAGAGTGAAATTGTCCGACTTAATTGTCAGATATAATAACTGCTCAAATCATCACGCAGACTGACTTGGAAGAAACAAAAGCACAAGAGATAGCAAAATTGCAAGACGCTTTGGAAGTTATGCAAAAAAAAGTTGATGAAGCAAATGCGTTGGTTGTCAAGGAACGAGAAGCTGCAAAAAAGGCTATTGAAGAAGCACCTCCTGTAATCAAGGAAACTCCAGTTTATGTTGAAGATACAAAGAAAGTAGAATCTCTAATGGAAGAAAATAGCAGTTTAAAGGTAATCCAATTGACTAGGTTCTCATTCTGTTGTGGTGCTGAATATGACAATCTATTGAGCATTAATAAGTGTTCTTTGAGAAAACCTTGCATTTAATTCATAATTTAAACGAAAAATAATCACCATGTTAGAAGAGTAACCATTTATTACTTTTGATACTATCTCAGTAGCCTGAAAAACACACTTGAGTATTGGTAATTTTAAAAATACATAAGCATGATTCTGCCTGATAGAGAAGAATGTGAAAATTCCAATAAATGCTTGAAGTACATAGTTTCAAATACCTTGGGAGGATCTTTTCTTATCACATTTTGACTGAATGGAATTTAAGATCATAGTAATCCCAGAACAGTTTGAAATGAGCGAGGTTCAAAAGTTAAAACCGATTCTTGTATTTCCAGCTGTAGAGACTTTCTTGTATTTCCTGCTGCAGAGACTTGTGGAAGAGTAAATGCTGACTAATTATCTTTTTGTGGCTTATCCAAAAAATAAAAAATAAAAATAAATACAAATTAGATGAGCAATAAAGGTGAATGTTGAATATCATTTCATAACATCTCCCGAAAGGATCATAATATGCAATGAATCTAGCCTATGCTTGCTATGCTTATAATCTTAGCAAATTGTGTTCTGACCAGGTTTCTTTAGAACAAGAAAAGCAGAACTGTGATGACTGGAAGAGGAAGTATACTGAGGCACAAGAATCTGGGGAAGAAAGTCGCAGGAAGTTAGAAGAAACTGAAAAAAGAGTGCATCAACTCCAGGAATCCCTGAAAGTGTAATCAGCTTGCTCTCACAATGCCTTATTTCAGTTATATTACATTCCATCTTATAAGATGAATTGTTTTAAATTGTAATATGCTTTTTTGTCTTGTTCATTTTCTATGTACAAATATTTGCAGTGTTGAATAAGGTCAAATAATGACAATGCATGCTGATATGACTAACTCATCATAAAATTAACACCGTCACAAATTTTATTGAATAAATCTTATAGCAACGATGCATTTAAGAGTTGCCATCAGAACATTGTGGCTAATGAGATATTGACCTACCGACATGATGTTAATTGTGAAAGAAATAATATGATCATCTAGGCGAAAACATTAAAGTAGTAGGTGGAGTAGGCCTAGGATATTATGAATTACATTAGGAGAACATAATATTTCGATGACAAACAGCTTTACTCAAACAATTTAGATGATGCATTCAACACCATCATGTACAAAGGACTAATAGAATAGTCCTTCCACTTGTCCGTCCAAGAACTTTAAGAGTAGTCAGTAGTCATGTCTAGATAATTCTTGGAAGTTTTAAATAGGTTTCTAGTCTTTTGAAAGTAATATTTTAATGCAATATGATTGTGTTGCATTTTCCTTTTCTAAAGAATTATCTGATTTTATATTTATTTATATGTTGCTGCTGAAACTTGCAAAATCAGGCTAGAGGAGAAGATGACAAACTTAGAGTCAGAAAACAAAGTTTTCCGTCAGCAGGCTGTGTCAATGGCACCTAATAAGTTCCTCTCTGGACGCTCTAGATCTATTATCCAGGTACATGTATTTCTTGTGTAGAATTCTTTTAGGAATGGAATAATCTGAAGTTTTCTGTTCAATTGACAGAGAACTGAGAGTGGTCGCGGTTATGAGGATACAAGAATGCACGTGGTAAAAATACCTTCCTTATAAGACTTGTGTTGCCAAATTCTTCTCGCATGCCTGCAAATTTTGTTGCTCATATTCTCACTTGCATTATATTAGGATCTTCATAGCCCTTCATTGAACCAAAGGGATCTCCCTGAAGCAGAGGATAAACCGCAAAAATCACTTAATGAGAAACAGCAAGAGAACCAGGAGTTGCTGATTCGTTGTATTACACAAAACTTGGGCTTCGCAGGAAACAGGCCAATTGCAGCCTGCATCATTTATAAGTGCCTTTTGCAGTGGAGATCTTTTGAAGTTGAGAGAACCACAGTGTTTGACCGAATAATCCAGACGATTGGTCATGCTATTGAGGTTTGAGCTACAAAATCCAGTTCTCCTTAAACTTTATGTCCTCGCTTTTTAAATTATAATTGCTTCTTTTAATTCCATTTCTGCGTTGGTACAGAAAACCCAGGACAACAATGATATACTGGCTTATTGGTTGTCAAATGCTTCTACTCTTCTATTGCTACTTCAGCGAACACTCAAAGCAAGTGCTGCTGCAGCAATGACTCCTCTACGTCGGCGATCCTCATCGGCATCTCTGTTTGGGAGGATGTCGCAGGTGGGAAGTTAACAAAATATTAACAAGTTCTACTTTTTATTAAGGAAGTTTGAGACTAGCTCCTTAAGATGTTCATTATTATTGATTTTCAGAGTTTCCGCGGAAACCCTCAAGGAGTCAACCTTTCCTTTGTGACTGGAGGAGTTGAAACTCTACGCCAAGTAGAAGCCAAGTACCCTGCCCTGTTGTTCAAGCAACAACTTACAGCATATGTAGAGAAAATTTATGGAATGATTCGTGACAATTTGAAAAAGGAGATTTCTCCGTTGCTGGGGTTGTGTATCCAGGTAAGCGTAGAAAATATTTCCAGAGACATGTCTAGGACATGTTTTTTGCATTATATATTACTCTTTACCTCATTTTTGGTTATCTTGTATTTTTCCTTTGTCATTTGCATGAAAACAGTTTTCTTGGATATGTTATTAGGCACCACGAACTTCAAGAGCAAGCTTGGTTAAAGGGTCCTCACGTTCAGTAGCTAATACAGCAGCTCAGCAAGCTTTGATTGCCCATTGGCAGGGAATTGTAAAGAGCTTGGGGAATTTCTTGAACACATTAAAAGCAAACCATGTTAGTGAAGCTGATTTTTCCCTTCGCTCAATTATTTTGAACCCCTTTTCAGTGTAAACAATTTGTTCCTAGCGGATAGATTTTTTATCCAGCAAACATTGGCTCAGCAGAATTAGCAATGTTATAAGAAGAGATGGTTAATTAGCTTAGAAATAGTTGATAAACCTTTGATTCCAAAATATCATGCAGCTAACTTCCGATCTTGCCTTTCCTGATTTGATACTTTCAGGTGCCCCCATTTTTAGTTCGTAAAGTATTCACTCAGATATTTTCATTCATCAACGTTCAGCTTTTTAACAGGTGCAGCTATAGGCTTCTGTTTGCATGCAGTTTTCTCCAATGCATTTAAAAGTTTCCTCATGTGACTGTAAATAATTTCACAGCCTTCTCTTAAGACGGGAGTGCTGTTCATTTAGCAATGGTGAATACGTCAAAGCAGGACTGGCAGAATTGGAACACTGGTGCTTCACGGCAACTGATGAGGTATGATGGATCAGATATTTTATTATGTTGGCATTCCTGAAAGTTATATTTAACCCCGAAGTTAAAAAAAAAAAAAAAAAAAAAAAACAGTATGCAGGATCAGCATGGGATGAGCTGAAGCATATCAGACAGGCAATTGGTTTTCTTGTAAGCATTATCTTACATTTATCATTTTCATTTAACATGTTTCTTTCATTTTTTGAAAGTAGGATGGTAAAGAGTTCTCAAATATTCTCCATTCTCCTTGCTGTAGGTTATACATCAAAAACCCAAAAAGACACTGGATGAAATAAGCCATCAACTCTGTCCAGTAAGTGATATCAATTTGAAGGAAGAATTAGCTGGCGTGTCATTAAAGGTCACTAATGATATCTTTTTTTCTCCAGGTTCTTAGCATCCAGCAGTTGTATAGGATCAGTACAATGTACTGGGATGACAAGTATGGTACACACAGTGTGTCACCGGATGTAAGTTTCTATGGATGCCATTAGTCAACCTAGGTTAGAGTCATATTCTTCAAAAGATATAATTTAGATAACATGTTTACACAGTAAAATTAACCAAGGGCAAGGTTTTTATGCAACTGCATTAGGTTATATCCAGCATGAGGGTGTCGATGACTGAAGATTCAAATCATGCAGTCAGCAACTCTTTTCTCTTAGATGATGATTCAAGGTTAGCATCAAAATGCTTGTAATTAGTTGTACTTGGTACCTTGCTTTTGTGTGATTAATTCACTCTGAATCTCATTAGGACTAGATCTGAAAAGTAGTCTCGAACATTTACTGGGAACATCAGTCCTTCCCAGTTCAGGTTTTCAATATTTAGGGAAAGACTCTAATTTCAATGTTGCAATTTTAGATTATTTAGGTGCATGTTATCAAGCAGAAGATTACAAGTGGTTAAGGTGCAAATAAATGCGCATAAGACAAACTATTATTGTTGTATTTCAGTAAACTTCCTTTTTATGCCTCTTTAAGCCAATTGCTGATGCTTCTTAATGGTGCAATTTGCAGCATCCCATTTTCAGTTGATGACATATCAAAATCAATGGAACAAATAGATATAGCTGACATTGAACCTCCTCTTCCTCTCCGTGAGAATTCAGGCTTTAGCTTTTTGGTGCCACGGACCAATTAATCAGTCAATTTGAGGCACAGGACGTCGTCATCTTCAGTTCACTTGAGAGGGAATAGATGATTATCTGACTACTTTTGTGGATGTTCTTTAGAGGCAGATCTAATTTGTTAGCTTCTGTGAACTTCAGAATTCAAAGAAATGCACCAGTCCCTGCCTCAGACTCACGGGGGCGCTAAAGAAGAGCATGAGGAAGATTTACATAACAGTTTCCACCCGAAACATAGAAGCATTGCTGCACTCATCTTTATACATAATTTTCATTTCACTTTGTAATACAAGTAGGAGAGTTATGAATTAGCTGTACACAACTAGGTCCATATTTCATAAATGATAGAGCTGCAGCACTCCAGTTTTGTAGGAGGAGGGTGAACAAGAATACTCAAAATGTTAGTTGAATCTGTATTTTATACTCCATTAAAATATGTATCTTTTTTACCACAGAAGCTATACTTGTGTTTGTCATGTAAAGAAAGACACTGTATGAGTTTTTGGACATGTATGGATGTTAGCTTCTTTTACAATTTTACACAATTGATCATAGTCTATACATGCTTTCATCTGTTTCTGCAAGAGGACTGTGGTATCAGGATGGATCGTGTTGGTTGATTCATGAAGGAAATTTTACCCCCTATATATACCCTATTTATTATAAACCAAAATTATTTTATAATATTATTTTCTATAGCTACCTTATATATTTTATAGCAAAATAGGTATTTATAGTAGGGGTGTACAAAGGAAATCGACAAACCACACCAAACCGATAATCCGAATCAAACCGAGAGAAAAAACCCGACTATGGTTTGGTTTGATTTGATTTGGTGTTGGAAAAAAAATCCGACCATAATTGGTTTGGTTTGGTTTGGTTTTAACTAAAAAAAAATCAAACTAACCCGACATTACATGTATAGAAGTTTTAAATTTATTTAATACATAAAAATATTTATTGTAATATAGTGTATCAATATTTCTTAAACATTTTCATAATTTTATCTTTAAACGTATTATTTTAAACTTGGACTTATAATTCTTGAATGCTACAATAAGTTTTATAGTCAATATTAATGCTAATAAAAGACATTCAATTAAATTATACTAGGAATGACAATAGTGTTGGATATCTATTTTTTAGTTTTTCCATGGTTTAGATAAAATGCACAACTTCTTTTTTTATAGTGTTTAGTCATGTAAAAATAGTACTTGTTAGTCGTACTTATTTTAGCAACTTAGTAATTCTAGATCATGTTTATTTTCATTATGGCTTATTAATAATATTTGTTTTATGCGATTTTATTATATTTATTATTAAATATTTTTGTACAATGTCATAGCTCATCTCATGTTTCTTGTTATTTTCTTGAAAAAACCTTATATAGTTATGTCTTACTAGGATCAAAAAAATATTTGGAGCACAAATTCTATGTTTTGTGCTATGAAAACTTTATGAAAAAAAATAAATCAAAATAACCCGAAAACATAAAAAATCTGAGAAAAATCAAGATTGAAAAACTCAATTTTTATTGGTTTTTGTTTGGCCTTTAGATTTAATCCCGACACAATTGGTTTGGTTTGGTAATTAGAAAACTCGAACCAACCCGGCCTATGTACACACCTAATTTATAGTATATACTACAATTGAGGCATGAAATACGCTATTTATGACTTTTCTTTCTTTCAATTAACACACAATTCTCTCTCATAATTTTTCTTATTTCTCTCTCTCTCTCTCTCTCTCTTCCCTCTCTCTCTCTCTTTTGAGATGTCACGACCCAAAATTTCCACATTTGGGTCCGTGATGGCGCCTAACATTTCACTTGCTAGGCAAGCCAACTTTAGAATAATATTAACCATTTTTAACAATTTTAAATTCAATTTAATATCAAAGAAACAATGCGGAAGTAACTCTGATATAAAACAATTAATCCATAATACTAGCGATGTCTAAAAACCCATCCCAGAACTGGCGTCACAAATGCACGAGCTACTAGAATAATACAAATAAAGGTCTGAATGAAAATAAAGCTGGCTGAAAGAAATACACAGCTATGAAAAAGTGGCAGGGGACTTCAGAGCTGCGAACGCCTTGCAGCTATACCTCAGGTATCCTGTAAATAGCTGAATCCGAGCAAGTCTAATGTGCGTCGCTAGGATCAACTCCAGTATCTGCACAAAAGAGTGCAGTGTATAGTATCAACACAACCGACCCCATGTACTGAGTAAGTGTCGAGCCTAACCTCGACGAAGTAGTGACGAGGCTAAGGCGAGGCAATGTAACTTAACCTGCAACATTATATATAATAAAGCAATAAAATAATTCTACACCAACAAGAAAGATAAACTGTAACATTAAATAAAATAGCTCAGTCGCCTATTCCAGGCCTCAGCTGTAACCAAGATCTCGCACAAATCTCCAAATTTCCAAACTTCACATTAAAATAACCATATGTGCAGAGTATGAGAAACAGTAGAGTAAAACAGTAAATTTTCCAAATCTTGTATTAAAAATCCGTAAAACATAAATGTCCTCCCTTATTACTATCTTGTTGCGGTATGCAACCCGATCCCACCTGTCCACCCTTATCGCTATCATTTATTTCACTTGTCTACCCTTATCGCTATCATTTATTTCACCTGTCCACCCGTATCACTATCATTTATTTCACATGTCCACCCTTATCACTATCATTTATTTCATTTATTAAAAAAATTCACAATTCAGGCCAAGCCTTTCACAACACTTTTATCTCAACAAATGTAAACAGAAAACCGTACTTCTCATAAACTCATCAATATTATCTCAAAATGAAACCAGCAGGAATACATACATACATACATACATACATACATACATACATACATACAAACATACATACATACATACATACATATATACATATATATACATATATATATACATATATATATATATATATATATATATATATATATATATATATATATATATATATAACGTAAAATAACGTCAACCCACTCAATCTTTATGTACAATAATGAAACCAAGGAAAGCAACTAATACTTTTTCAAAAAAATAAATAATTGCAACAAGGCTTATCAACAAATTAACAAGCCAAGTAATCATAGAAACAACAATGAACATGAAACAATTAAAACATGAAGCAATTATATTGGAAGCGGGGAAAGGATCATGTAAGCAGAAAATCAGGTGGCGCATAGATACTCGTCACCTCACCTATACACCACACACATGAAATTTCATATAATAATTAAGTTGGAGATTCCTATTCCCTCAAGTCAAGGTTAAACCAAGTACTTACCTCGCTTTGCAATTTCAATAATTACTCGGCCACAACTTTCCCTTTTTGAATTTGTCTCTAAAATCTTCAAATCTATTCATAAACAATTCGAAATACTCAACACGAATCATAGGAATTAATTCCAAATGAATTTACTAATTTTTCGGATTAAAATTCGAAATTTAACTCAAAAACTGCACGTGGGGCACACGTCTCGGAATCCGACGAAACTCATAAAATCTAACAATTCATTCTGATATGAGTTCAACTATACAAAATTATCGAATTCCGACATCGGATTGGCTTACAAATCTTAAATTTTTGTTTTTGGAAGATTTTACAAAAAATCTAAATTTCTTCCATCTAAATCCGAAAATAAATGATGAATATTGACATGGATTTATGAAATATAATCACTTGCGGATAGAGAATACTTACCCAAGTCGAATTCGTGAAAAATCCCTTTGGAATCGCCCAAATCCGAGACTCAAAATTCAAAAATGAGTAAAAATGGCTAACTCTTATTTTTAAGTATTCTGCCTAGGCAAGTCGCATGTGTCAAATGCGACTGTCTCATATTTCCGGGCAAACAAAAGCTGCTACCAGCCTTCAGTCAATCGACCATAACTTTCTCCACAAATGTCCGAATGATGAATGGTTTAACTTTCTGGAAATTAAATTCCAAGGGCTACAAATTTTGTGTTTTGATAATTTTCAGATTCCTTATATATTTTGAGATATAAGCTTCCAAAATAACCTCCTCGCATCAAAACTTTCTGGGAAATTTCAAAATAGCTTTACCATCCCTTATTCAATCGGTCATAACTTTCTGTACAAATATCCAAATGATGAATAGTTTAATTTTCTGCAAACTAGAATGCAAGAGCTACAACTTTCGTGTTTTGTACATTTTCAGATTCCTTATAGATTGCTAGATATAAGCTTCAAATTAGGCTCCACAATTGCACAGTTGCTGTCCAAAGACAGCTTCTGCAACAGAAAATTCCAGCAACCCCTCTTCTTCTTCTTTTTTTTTTGTCATAAATCCATTCCATTAACCTTCCGAAATCTACCTGAGGCCCTCGGGACCTTAACCAATTATACCAACATGTCCCAAAATACAATACGAACTTAATCTAGGCTTCAAACCACGTCAAACAACACCGAAATTATGAACCGCGCATCGAATTGAATTATGAGTTTTCAAATCTTCCAACTTCTATATTTTGCGCTGAAACGTACCAAATCAATCCGGAATGACTTCAAATTTTGCACACGAGTCATAAATGACATAATGGAGTTGTTTTAATTTTTAGAATCAGATTCCGACCGCGATATCAAAAAGTCAACTCTCGGTCAAACTTTTCAAAAATCCTCTATTTTCCAACTTTTGCCAAAATGCGTCGAATTATCCTATGGACTTCCAAATATAAATTCGAACATGCGCCTAAGTACAAAATCACCATACGAAACTATTGAAATCATTAAAATTTCATTCCGGGGTCGTTTGCACAAAAGTCAAATCTCCGGTCAAAATAAGAAATCTTTAGCCTTAGATTTCTAGATTCCATTAAATGGCGATAATTTGAGCTAGGGACCTCCGAATTCGATTTCGCGCATATGACCAAGTCCCAAATCACGATACAGAAATACTGGAATGGTCAAAACTCAGATCCGGGTTCATTTGCTCAAAATGTTGACCGAAGTCAATTCAATCGAGTTTTAAAACTCTAATTCATATTTTAATCCATTTTTCACATAAAATCCTTCCGGAAAATTATACGGACTGCGCACTATGTCGAGAAATTATTGATAGTGCTTTTTAAAGTCTTAAAACATTGATATGATTATTTAATTTAAAGATGACATTTTGGGTCATCACATTTTCCACCTATAAAACAAACGTTCGTCCTCGAACGTACTAAGAATTATTCTCAAGTTATCAAATTGATGATTTTATTTTTACACAATTATTCGCGGTTGATCCCATATTACCGCATTCGACATATGTCCGACAATACCATTTCAATTGAGATTATTTCCTTTATCCATATTTGTAAACTTTGAGACCAAATTTCTTACACTCCAATCATTTTCAGAAAGGGCCGATTTTTTCACGTCAACACACGATATTAGTCCCGACTGGTTATAGCAACTCGTGCCTATGCACCCATCAAATAAGGGGCATTACATTCTCCCCGACTTCGGGTCATTCGTCCTCAAATGAGAAGTAGAGTCTGTCCTCAAACACCTAATGTAACTTATCTCTTTCTTTTCACATCTCAATATCCCAAAATTTTCTAACTCCCAAAATTTGCAGAAATTTTGGCAGAGTCTCTCATGTAATTGGGCCTATCCACCTGTCAGAGTAACACCAAAACAACTCCTAACAACATGTCCACCACCCAACAAAGCACCACAAAGTATATATCAATAACAATAATCTCCGCATTACAAGCACGATATTATCGCAATGATATCTTGACATAAAACGCATCATATGTATGACCATAACCACATGTCTGGTCTTAATGGTTGTTCATAATAGATTACTGTAACGACCCGACCGGTCGTTTTGAGCTTTTGCACTTGGCTCATCAATTCTCGGCATGACCTACCCCGTGTGATGTATTATGACTCATGTAAATCATTGGTTTTGGTTTTCAGGGTAATCAGCATGAAATTTGGAAGAACAATTCTCAGTTTCAAGCTTGTAATTCGAAAGGTTTGACCAAGATTTGACTTTTTTGTAGATGATCTCGTATCGGAATTTTTATGAATTGGCTAGCTCCATTAGGTGATTTGGAACTTAGGAGCATGATTAGAATACATTTTGGAAGTCCGTGGAAGGTTTAGGCTTGAATTGGCGAAATTGAGATTTCGGCGTTTTCCGGTTGATAGGTGAGATTTTGATATAGAAGTCAGAATGAAATTTCGGAAGTTGCAGTAGTTCCGTTGTATCATTTGGGATGTGTGTGCAAACTTTCAAGTCATTCGAACATGGTTTGGTTGGGTTTTGATCAAAAACAAAATTCGGAAGATTTTAGAAAGTTTGGCTTGAATCCGATGTGTTTTGGGTGATTTGATGTTGTTTGAGGTATTTTGATGATTGAAAAAAGTTTGAATAAGGTATTAGAATATGTTTGTACTTTTGGTCGAGGTCCCGGGGCCCTCGGGGTGATTTAGGATGCCTGACGGAGAAGTTTGGATTTTGTTGCAGCTGCTGAATTTGTTGCTTCTGGTATTTTTGCACCTGCGGATTGGGGACCGCAGGTGTTGTGCCGCATAAGCGGATTTTAGTCGCAGAAGAGGAAAAGGGATTGAGGAGCAAGAACCGCAGAAGCGACTATGTGGACCGCATCTGCAGAGCCACAGATGCGAAACTGTGATCGCAAATGCGTAATTTCGGCTGTTTAGTGATTTTCGCAGAACCGGGCGAGAGCCCGTAAATGCGGTACCGCAGGTGCGTGGATTGACCGTAGATACGGGTCCTGGTGTCATAAGTAAAATTCGCAGAAGCGGAGGCGCAGATGCGCTTATAGGATCGCAGGTGCGAAAAAGCTGGGCAGAAGGTATAAAAATGCCCCTTCGTGATTTTCAGTCATTTGTTCACCATTATTGTGCGATTTTGGAGCTCCAAGCTGTGATTTCAAGAGGGGATCAATTATCCACAGAGGTAAGCTACTTGGGCTTTATACCTTGTGTTAATGGTGATTATATCATTTTTTAATCATGAAATTTGGGGGAATTAGAGGAAGAGTTGGGAATTTAGGGCTTGAAATTGGAGAGTGAATTTTTAGAATTTGAGTGACCATATGAGGTCGGATTTTGGTAAATTTGATATGTATGAACTCGTGAGAGGATGAGGATTCCATTGATGTTAATTTTATCGAGTTTTGAGACGTGGGCCCGGGTGCCAGGTTTGAGCAATTTCGGGATTTGGATGTAAATTGGATATTTTCGAGTGGGCTTCGTTCCCTTTGCATATTTTAATGATTATGTACTGATTGTGGCTAGATTTGGAGCATCCGAAGGTCTATTTGTGTGGGCGAAGGCATCGCGGGCTAGAGGTTGGACTGGATCGAGGTGAGTAATGATTGTAAATGATGTTCTGAGGGTTTGAAACCCCGGATTGCACATCGTAGTGCTATATTGAGGTGAGGCACACGCTTGATGACGAGCGTAGGGTCGTTCACTATTGGAGATTGTTACTTGGTCCGTCTCGATTGATGATTTTACCGCATATTTGACTGAAATCTATTTGCTATCATCATTATTTGGGTTGAATGCCATATTTGGGCTGAATGCCAAATATTTGAACCCTTCAGGGATTTTTATTGATTTTTCCTCACTGTTTTGACTTTAAACTTGTACTCAGTCATGCTATATTCTACTGTTTTCAAAACTCAGCCATGTTCACTCTCTTTAACACTTGAAATGATATTTTAAGTCATATTTTGGGCTGAGCATCATGTTTTACTGTTGCCCGAGTGGCTTATGTGATTTTTGACTGAGTAAGGCCGAGGGATTGTGTTGTGAGGATACTTTTGGGTCGAGCTACACGCCCCAACGGTGATACACTAATTTGATTACGAGGCTGAGGGCCTGAGATATGTACGCCACGAGGTGGCTTGTTGATATTGATATGAGGCCGAAAGCCTGTTTATGATGCCACGAGGTGGCTTGATATTGCGCTTGGGCCGTAAGGGGCCCCTCCAGGAGTTTGTACACCCCCAGTGAGTGGGGGTACCCATTATGATGTGAGATATAGCCCGAGGGGCTGGTATTGTTCTGAGATATTGCCCGAGAGGCGAACCTTATGTGCTTATCTTTCTTATTTGCCTGTCATGTACCTGTTTAATTGTGTATTTGTGCCCGAGGGGCGGATTTCTGTGCTTATCTGCACTAATTGTTTTGCATTCATTTGTGCAACTGTTGAAAAGGTCATTTTCAAAGAAGTTTAAACTGAGCTAAGATATTTTAAGAGATTTTACAGCTTCATTGCTTTCTTACTGGTTATTGAACTGCTTCTATACAGCATGTTGATGCACTTTTCTTACCATTCAAACTTTAGTTATGATTATTACTCACTGAGTTAGAGTACTCACTTTACTCTCTGCACCTTGTGTGCAGATTCAGGTATTTCTGAACCCGGTAGCTAGTATTAGCTGATCGGAGGCAGAGTCATCGGAGTTTAGCAAGGTAGCTGTCGGCGTTCGCAGCACTGCTTTTCTCCCTCTTTATTTCATTAGTCCGTATTTTGTACGTTTCAGACTTTTCAGTTGTATTTAGACCTCAGTAGATGCTCGTGACTTGTGACACTCCGGTTAGGGCTGTGTTGGGTTGTACTTCCGCATTTTTATCGATATTATCTGCTACTTCGTATTATTAATCATGTCTTTGACTATTTTACTGCTGTTTTTTTTAATTGTTTAACGTCAAACTGGGAATAGTTGGTTGGCCTTGTCTTCACGAGAGGCGCCATCACGACCAGGTCCAGGTTAGGGTCGTGACAAGTTGGTATCAGAGCCTAGGTTACATAGGTCTCACGAGTCATGAGCAGGTTTAATGGAGTCTCGCGGATTTGTACGGAGACGTCTGTATTTATCCTCGAGAGGCTGCAGAACCTTTAGGAAAAACTTCATATTCTTGAATTCTTATCGTGCGTCCTTGATTCAGCTTGAAATGTAACTCCTTGAATTCCTTCCACGCGTTCGTATGCGCGCATGAGCGCTCAGTATCAGATGCGCATTGATGGCTTGTGATTCCCTGATCGAGGGGCGAGACATGATCTATGTAAGTTGATGTTGGGCCAGTCCAGAGGACTTGAAGCCGGATATTTGCCTATGGCTTGAGCACCGAGGTGCTAATTGTGTGAGCAAGTGTTTTTGAACTTATATGTTCGGCAGTGTCCCTATTAGTGGAAGTGACGGCGGGATGGCTATGTGATGAGTATGTTAGTACTGCGAGATGTACCCATATGATTTGGAAGCAACGAGAAAGGTCTTTTGGAGTATAGAAGAACTATTAGGTGCTTGATTTTCATCTCGATTGGAGGTATAGCCCCGAGTTATGGGCGTGTGAAGAATCTTTTCATGTTTCACAGTTGTGAGTGAAGTAAATTTCATGTTGCGGTATGAGTTCAGACTCAGGAAGACTAAGTGACTGCATACAGTTTATGATGGTAGGGAGGTATACAGAAATGTTAGTTGGAGGCAAAGCAGGTGGGTTATTTCCTGCGAAGTGTTCTGAGGTTGAGCAATCCTTATGTGTTTGTTAGAAGATCTCATTTGCAAGTGAAATATATTTGTTGTAATTTAAATTGGGTCGCTTAGAGAGTGACTGTAACTGTTGCGAGAGTGAATGCAAGATTTGCAGAAGAGTTAAAATTCTAGATGATCTGTGTTTTCACAATCTTGCAAAGGATTTTGAGTTTAATCTCATTATGGTATTATGGCATCAATAGAGTATAAGCGTTATGAGTTATTGAGTGTGTGTTGATCTATGGCTTCGAGCCAAGTGGGGGAGTCTGCTATTGATTAGTTGATTGCACGGTTATGTGCTATGTTGGTTCCAATTTGAGGCGTCCAGGTGAATCAGTTATGGCCTATGGAGATTGAGACCGAGGATGGCTCGAGTAAAGGAAAATTCTTAACAAAGATTATAGGATGCTTCACAGGTGTGTGAGAATCATGGGATGCCTTGAGTCATTGTTGGTAAAAGATGCTCGGTGCATAGAGCATGAAGTTGCTTGGTTGTAATGGAATAGCGTCACATTCTGCGATGTCAGAGTGCCAATGAGGCACGGGTTGTTCGGTTCGTTTGATCAGGCTAATTGCAGTTTGAGTAGAGTGGATGGCTGTCGGGAATGGTTCTAATGGGTTCGAGATTTTACATGTAACAATTGGGTATCTTCAAGTTGTATATGTGGCTAAAAACTGAGTTTTCATTGGAAGATGGCAAGACTTGTGGTATTTTCTATATTAATTATGGGATTCTATATATCAGTGTCAGGAAGGCAAAGGTAATGGCTTTGGATTCGTAGGAAGTCTCTTCAGGGTAAGCATTTTGAACGTGTGCTTTTGGAAACATTTAAGAGAGTACTCAGCGGTTTATGAGCCTTGAACAGTGTGGTTTTATGCTTGGGTCTGGTGTGGTAAGTCTGGGTTGAGCAATGGTGATATTATAGAAAGAAAGAGTATCAAGTCGAAGGTAAATCAAAAGGGAGCTTGGATAGATGGGATAGCTTGATAGTAGGCCGTACTAGTATGATAAGGATATGATTAGTTCCTTGGGGGAGTTCGAGGTAATGAGTTCTTACGGGTATTTTGCAGCAATGCTCTTAGGTTTTAGTGGCCTGCGTAGGTTGATTGAGTTAGGAAGATTCAGTCCTGACGGACTTGTTTGTGCAAAGGAGAGGCGGAGAGTTCTTGTTGATTTCTACCATGGCTAGAGATGTATATTTTCTACTGGCATGAGGGGCGTGGGATGAGTAGTGATTTTCTTCCAGATGAGTTCAATGGAAAGTCTTGGTTGGTTGGGTACATAGTTGATGGTGGCTCGGAAGAGATATGAAGTCCTCATGTTATCTTAGGATGGCATGGTATATGTGGTATGCTATGGAGGATTGAGATTGCGTGTGTAAGGCTACAGTTCAGTTCTGAAAGGAAGGTCATAAAACTCTTAGGCATCGGGCAGTCTCAGTCAATTAGAGTAATGAGCTTTAGATAATTAGAGAAAGGGTCTTCGGATGATTAAGGAAATGGTATTGCTAATTTTGGGTGATTTGACGAGGGTTTATGTTTCAAAAAAAAGGCAATGTGATTAAGTTGATGGTACTTCGGTAGTATTGCGGCACTTTCTTGTTAGATCGACTGCTAATATTTGAGTTTGCTTGGTGGCACAGAAGAATTTTAGAGTATCTCTCATGGAATGATTGGGTATTTGAGGTGTGGTATGCCTTCGGACAGTGGAATTGGAATCAGGTATGGTGATTCATGTGCTATATGGAGTTGGAGACTGGGAATTCTCATGTTCAGGCTATGTTGTGGTTGTGGGTCGCGTGTATCGGCACTGTCTAGTGACTATCGGGGTTTGGAGACCCAAGCAGATCTTTTGTTGCTTGATATGTTAGATTTTGGATATGATATTGGGTTCAGACTAGTTATCTCCGTATTTTGTCATTCTGGACTATTGCGCTAAGGCGACATTGTTGGCTATGCCGGAAATGCCACGGATTGAGTGGCAAGGTTCGACGGATTATTTCTTTGGTAGAGTGATTTCATATTTTGAAGACCCAGCAGGGGGCTGGGAAGGATTGCCTTCCTTATTTAGGCTCTTGTGAGGGATGTCAGTGTGGAGGCTCCTCATATTGATTCAGTTCTGGTGGTGAGGGACTTTTCGGATGTGTTTCTTGTGGCCGGGCATGTCGCCAGGCAAGGTTGTTGATTTCAGTATTGATTTGATGTTGGGCACCATATCGTATGGCACCGGCAGAGTTAAAGGAGTCGAAGGAGCAGCTTCAGGATTTCCTTGATAAGGAGTTCGTTGGCAGGCCAATGTGGATGTGTGTTCTAACTTGAGTCAGCTTGGTTGGCTCCGAATTGTATGGTTGAGGGATGTGTTGATTTGATTGTTATTGAGCTTATTAGTAATCTGGGGAGATCTATGAGTTACCTTTCTATGTTGTGAGGTGTTAGGATTTGTGAGTTATAGGCACATATGGTGCGGTGTTACATATTAGCTTTACCATGGTTATGATGATTTACTTTGGTTCTAGATATCAATTGTGCGTGGTCGTCAATTTCGAGCAGAGTGACTTGAGGTGTTTCATGTGGAGTAGTGTTTGGATAGGATCGCGCGTTGCAGCGAAGTTATATGGAGGTATGACCTTGCAGGTTAGATTCATGTGTTCTGTTCCTATGATGTGAGACGGGTTCTCAACCTTGTGTTGTGGTGGTACTGGCGAGCTTGAGGTACAACTCTTTCATTTGAGTCATTTTCATGATTGAGTATGTTCGGACAGTTGCTTATTGGTGCGCGTATTGTGCAAGTTGTGGATTAGGCATGTATTGATGTGTCATGTCACCAGAGTAGTGTGTTGGATTAAAGGAGATCGTTGGGATCATTAATGAATACGAACGGATTCGATTTCAGCATGTTGGAAGGATAATATCGAGCTTCGGCTTAGAAATTTGCTGTGGTATTTGCCAAAGGAGAAGTGGCTTCATGAATGGTTGATCTGGGAAATGGTTATGGCTTATCGCGTGTTTTAGTGATCATTGGCAGTATATGAAAGTGTTAGGATGAGACTTTAGTTGATAAGAGGTTTTCTATCGGTATTCGATTGTTGTGTGCAGCTGCTGTGATCAGAGGTTATCTCTACCAGTGTTTGAGTTATGTGGTATATCTTGTAATTGCACCCAAGGTTGCAGGTATGGGTTATTACAGCTGGTTCGGGCTTATTTTGAATATAGATATGAGATTCTGATCTTGTGAATGATTTCGGAAGTGGAAATGTGGTTCTAAGGTTTATGGGCTAGGTTGGATTGTGAAATTTCAGTTACGTTATGTCATCGGACCTATATGAGATAGGGTGACATGGTATCACCCCCGGGTATTGATAACTAGGGATTTTAATGCATTTTATACTCTTTCTTGCTTATGCTTTGATTAGAAATTCATTCAAAATAGTCCCAAAAAGCTCACAAGTTGTGCTTGATTGCAGGTTTGATCAACAAAGTGACAAAATGTCAAAGATCAGCTCAAAAAGGAGTGAAACTTGCACAAGTCCCAAGACAAGATAAAGCTCAGGCAAAACAGGCCCAGTGCGGCCGCACACCATTCTGTGCGGTCCGCACTAGGGGATTCAGAGAGGTTGACATTCAGGCACAAAGGCAATGCGGCCGCACTACGTTTTGTGCGGTCTGCACTGAAGTTATGCGGCCGCACTCGACTTAGTACGGTCCGCAGACCCAAGAATAAGAGAGATGCCAGTTTTAAAGTTTCAAGCCAATGCAGTTCGCAGTCCATTCTGTGAGGACCCCACTAGAAGCCTCCGCGACATTCTGTGCGGTCCGCATTGCCTGAGTTCAGAGAGTTGGATTTTGAAGTCAAGAGCCCTAGTGCGGCCGCACTCCATTTTGTGCGGTCTACACTAACCCTGTAGGGACATTTTTGTCCAGAATTTTTAGCTTAGTATAAATAGCTTCTTTTCCCATTTTTAGGGTATCAGATATTGCAATTAAGCAGCTGCGCTCGTGGGTACGAGATTCTTAGCTATTTTGGGCAATTTTATCTCCTTTTCATCATTGAATCTTGTTATTTAATTTAGCAATTAATTAATATGAGTTGTTCTTCATCTATTTCTTGCTTTCCTTCTTTAATTATGAGTAGCTAGACCCATAAACTAGGGTTGTGGCTCAACCCTAGTGTGGGTAATTGATGGTCTTGTATATATGCATAGTAGGGTTATTCAGCGATTGATTGGCTTTTGGAATAACTCTAGGCACGTTCGAGGACGAACGTATGTTTAAGTAGGGGAGGATGTAACGACCCGACTGATCGTTTTGAGCTTTTGAACTTGGCTCACTAGTTCTCGGACATGACTTGCCCCGTGTGATGTATTATGACTCATGTAAATCTTTGGTTTTGGTTTTCAAGGTAATCGGCATGAAATTTGGAAGAACAGTTCTCAGTTTGAAGCTTGTAAGTCGAAAGGTTTGACCAAGATTTGACTTATTTGTAGATGATCTCAGATCAGAATTTTTATGATTTGGTTAGCTCCGTTAGGTGATTTAGCACTTAGGAGCATGATCGGAATGCATTTTGGAAGTCTGTGGAAGGTTTAGGCTTGAATTGGCGAAATTGAGATTTCGGCGTTTTCCGGTTGATAGGTGAGATTTTGATATAGAGGTCAGAATTGAATTCTGGAAGTTGTAGTAGTTCCTTTGTGTCATTTGAGATGTGTGTGCAAAATTTCAGGTCATTCGGATGTGGTTTGGTTAGGTTTTGATCAAAAGCAAAATTCGGAAGATTTTAGAAAGTTTGGCTTGAATCCGATGTGTTTTGGGTGATTTGATGTTGTTTGAGGTGTTTCGATGATCAGAACAAGTTTGAATAAGGTATTAGAATATGTTGGTGCTTTTGGTCGAGGTTCCGAGGGCCTCAGGGTGATTTCGGATGGTTGACGGAGAAGTTTGGATTTTGTTGCAGCTGCTTAATTTACTACTTCTGGTATTTTCGCACCTACGGATTGGGGACCGTAGGTGCAGCGCCGCATAAGCGGAGTTTTAGTTGCAGAAGCCGAAAAGGGATTGAGGATTAGGAACCGCAGAAGCGGCTATGTGGACCGCATCTGCGGAGCTGCAGATGCGGAAGTGTGATCGCAGATGCGTATTTTCGGTTGTTTAGTGATTTCCGCAGAAACGGGCGAGAGACCGCAAATGCAGTACCGCAGGTGCATGGATTGACCGCAGATGTAGGTCCTGGTGTCATAAGTGAAATCCGCAGGAGCGGATGTTTTTCCGCAGAAGCGGAGGCGCATATGCGCTTATAGGATCGCGAGTGCGAAAGAGCTAGGCAGAAGGTATAAAAATGCCCCTTCGCGATTTTCAGTCATTTGTTCACCATTATTGTGCGGTTTTGGAGCTCCAAGCTGTGATTTCAAGAGGGGATCAAGTGTATCCACAGAGGTAAGCTACTTGGGCTTTATACCTTGTGTTTATGGTGATTATATCATTGTTTAATCATGAAATTTGGGGGAAATTAGAGGAAGAGTTGGGAATTTAGGGCTTGAAATTGGAGAGTGAATTTTTAGAATTTGAGTGACCAGATGAAGTCGGATTTTGGTAAATTTGATATGTATGAACTCGTGAGAGGATGAGGATTCCATTGATGTTAATTTTATCGAGTTTCAAGACGTGGGCCCGGGTGCCAGGTTTGAGCAATTTCGGGATTTGGATGTAAATTGGATATTTTCGAGTGTGGTTTGTTCTCTTTGCATATTTTAATGATTATGTACTGATTGTGGCTAGATTTGGAGCATCCGGAGGTCGATTTGTGTGGGCGAAGGCATCGCGGGCTAGAGGTTGGACCGGATTGAGGTGAGTAATGATTGTAAATGATGTTCTGAGGGTTTGAAACCCCGGATTGCACATCGTAGTGCTATATTGAGGTGAGGCACACGCTTGATGATGATCGTGGGGCCGTGAACTATTAGGGATTGTGACTTAGTCCTTCCCGATTGATGATCTTACCGAATATTTGACTGAAATCTATTTGTTATCATCATTATTTGGGTTGAATGCCATATTTGGGCTGAATGCTAACTATTTGAACCCTTCAGGAATTTTTATTGATATTTCCTCACTGGTTTGACTTTAAACTTGTACTCAGTCATGTTATATTTTACTATTTTCAAAACTCAGCCATGTTTACTCTGCTTTAACACTTGAAATGATATTTTAAATCATATTTTGGGCTGAGCATCATATTTTACTATTGCCCGAGTGGCTTATGTGATTTTTGACTGAGTAAGGACGAGGGCCTGTGTTGTGAGGATACTTTTGGGTCGGGCTGCACGCCGTAGTGGTGATACACTGATTTGATTACGAGGCCGAGGGCTTGAGATATGTACGCCACGAGGTGGCTTGTTGATATTGATATGAGGCCGAGAGCCTGTTTATGATGTCCTGAGGTGGCTTGATATTGCGCTTGGGCCGTAAGGGGCCCCTCCAGGAGTCTGCACACCCCCAGTGAGCGCGGGTACCCATTGTGATGTGAGATATATCCCGAGGGGCTGGTATTATTCTGAGATATTGCCCGAGAGGTAGATTGGTTAACTTTTTGCCCGAGGGGCGAACCTTATGTGCTTATCTTTCTTATTTGCCTGTCATGTACCTGTTTAATTGTATATTTGTGCCCGAGGGGCGGATTTCTGTGCTTATCTGCACTAATTGTTTTGCATTCATTTGCGCAACTATTGAAAAAGTCATTTTCAAAGAAGTTTAAATTGAGCTAAGATATATTAAGAGATTTTACAGCTTCATTGCTTTCTTACTGGTTTTTGAACTGCTTATATACATCATGTTGATGCACTTTTCGTGATTTCTTACCATTCAGACTTTAGTTATGATTATTACTCACTGAATTGGAGTACTCACTTTACTCCCTCCACCTTGTGTGCAGATTGAGGTATTTCTGAACCCGGTAGCGGGTATTGGATGATCGGAGGCAGAGTCATCGGAGTTTAGCAAGGTAGTTGACGGCGTTCGCAGCACTGCTTTTATCGCTCTTTATTTCATAAGTCCATATTTTGTACGTTTCAGACTTTTCAGTTGTATTTAGACCCCAGTAGATGCTCGTGACTTGTGACACCCCGGTTAGGGCTGTGTTGGGTTATACTTCCGCATTTTTATCGATATTATCTGCTACTTTGTATTATTAATCATGTCTTAGACTATTTTACTGTTGTTTTTTTAACTGTTTAACGTCGAATTGGAAATAGTTGGCTGGCCTTATCTTCACGAGAGGCGCCATCAAGACCGGGTCCGGGTTAGGGTCGTGACAATTACAACATCGCCAATTAACCTCATGTTAACAAAATTTCGTTTCAAACCTCCAGTTTACTAACAACAATGCATGAAGATTTTATAATAACTTACCCGAATTAACTAGTCACAATTTAACGCCACATGCGCTCTCCCCTCGTAGGCTAAAACTCAATAGTTACAATAAAAAAATTGGTAAATTATACACAAAGATATTCATACAAGAATTTTCAAATAAGCCTAATAGGCATGACTCCCTACAAGTGCTATAGTACAAATTTTAATTTCACAAAGGGAGCAGTTAAACACATAAAAAAATCTTTCACCACAAGGACCTCGTCCTTATATAACATCTACCACATCTTGGTCCCCAATTTAAACATATCAAATCATAGTAAAACGTGAGGATCTTATCCTCAGTTTCTGAATCACCAGTAATATACACATCGTGCCAATCAAAATATTCCATTTTCTTCTTTTAAATATTTTTCATTAAACAAAAATCACAGCACATAATGATAGATTAATCTCCCCAACAGAAGTATTCACATATGTAGATTTAAGAATTACGAAGCTCACTCATAAGTGGAGCACAATAGGAGAACTTTCCTCGATACTCAAAACCGAATCAAGTTAAGGAAATTTTGACTTTATAACAATTCGAGACCGTACTTATAACGATACCGTCTAGTGTAGCAACCTCAACCATACCATAGAAATATATCAACGGACTGGTCTCCACCTCTAGGAGTCTCACCTCCACCTCTAACATCCTGACCCCTACCTATGGTTGGTCATGTAAGTGGAGTAGTAACTGCAATGGGGCACGTAACCTGAGTGCTTTGACGAAATATGTCTCTCCCAAGTCTAGAACAATTTTCTCATGATGTGCCTAGTACCACACATTCATAACAATCCTTTTGAAGGTTCAGCTGTTTATACTGAGTCTGTACTAGATAATTGGAATAACCATTGTACGACCCTCATGTCAGTAATGCATTACAAGAACTTACTGGACCACCTCGAGTTGTACAAAATTTCAATATCATAATTGAGTTCTTTAATGAGTCTGTGGACTCGCTCTCTGGATATAGGAACCAAAAGGAGTATGGCGGCTAACCTATTGAACCTGATGACATGTTCTGACACCGTCATGGTAACCTAACACAACTGTTCAAACTCGATATGCCAAACATTACATAGAATCCTGGAAGCAAACTCTCTCAAAAGTATTTCTGAGAACTGAGCTGAGTAGGTGGCGTTGCATTGGCTAGTCTGGCTCTTCATAGGATTGCCACAAACACCGGCGACCAATTTCCTCTTTTGTTATGCTGGCTTAACACTGTTGAGCTACCCCATTTATTCATATACTCTTCATTATTCTTTGGGGTAACTCTTACCCCTATTTATTCACAACGATCACAAAGGTAAAACTCCATAGAGATAAATCTTGGCACAAACCACATAGTCTAGAAGGTCGTCAACCACTGTACTTCCTCCGAAGCACCCCAAAATCCGCAGCCGTAACTTCCACACTGAATAGACCTTTTATAAATTTAAAGTTGTTCCCCCAACTCCTTTGATACTGAAGTGTTGGATTATTAAGGAGGCAGACATACCACAAGTTCCAACCTTACCTCCTGCAAAGTCTCAGGCCTTAAATATGTGTAAATTATTGGGGAACCTTTCGGTACCATATATATATTTCAAGCCAAAACTGACATAACACATGACCATACGATCCATTCACGGATAGTGGAATTCCCCATTTGGCGCTAAGTCATAGGTCACAACATCCGATAATCCACAATATTTGACCTTTACAACACAAATAAATCAACCAGATGTCAAGGTCCGTTGAACCCCTACATGATTCATTAGGTGATCTCTTGATAAGTCTGCATCTTCCGTCGGAACCACAATTGGTCTAGTAAATACATTATCTTTGCACTACCTCTACTTGTCATCTGAAACACAACAAAATCAACCCCATCGCTTTCGACTATTCTCACGTTCTGCAATACTTCATGGCAGCGGTCAAGATAATACCATGGGTCCTCAAAAGGTGTACCACTGAGTTAGATTGGAAATATCTTGGTAAACTTGTCCAACCTCAACAAACAAACTAGTGAGTCCTGAAACACTGGAGTAGCTATGAATCTCTCCGGAACCTAGACTAGTCCAACAGGTACTGACTGAGCCGGAACCTCCGCTTTTAAATCCACCTGAGGCTCTATAATATGTACTGATGTTCGAGCTCTAGACTGAGCTCTACCTCTACCTCTGCCCCTGGTCGTAGCTGTCACTGGGGGCTCCATTTATTGTCTGGTTGTAGACGCATTGCGTGTTGTCGAGATTGGCAAGAGAACAAGAATAGAGGAATTCAATCATCAATGATAGAATAAATTCACACGACAAAGTAGAATAGAAGTGAAATTGTTCCTAAACTCCATAGCCTCTTCAAGATAAGTACACACGTCTCCGTATCGATCCTTCAAACTCTACTAAGCTTTCTCGTGACTCGTGAGACCTATGTAACCTAGTGCTCTGATACCAACTTGTCACGACCTAAAATTCCCACCTTTGGGTCTGTAATGGCGCCTAACATTTTACTTGCTAGGCAAGCCAACTTTAGAATAATATTAACCATTTTTAACAATTTTAAATTCAATTTAATATCAAAGAAACAATGCGGAAGTAATTCTGATATAAAACAATCAATCCATAATACTAGCGATGTCTAAAAACCCATCCAAGAACTGGCGTCACAAGTGCACGAGCTACTAGAATAATACAAATAAAGGTCTGAATGAAAATAAAGCTGGCTAAAAGAAATACACAACTATGATAAAGTGGAAGGGGACTTCAGAGCTGCGAACGCCTTACAGCTATACCTCAAGTCTCTTGTAAATAGCTGAATCCAAGCAAGTCTAATGTGCGCCGCTAGGATCACCTCCAGTATCTGCACAAAAGAGTGCAATGTATAGTATCAGTACAACCGACCCCATGTACTGAGTAAGTGTCGAGCCTAACCTCGACGAAGTAGTGACGAGGCTAAGGTGAGGCAATGTAACTTAACCTGCAACATTATATATAATAAAGCAATAAAACAATTCTACACCAACAAGAAAGATAAACTGTAACATTAAATAAAATAGCTCAGTCGCCTATTCCAGGCCTCAACTGTAACCAAGATCTCGCACAAATCTCCAAATTTTCAAACTTCACATTAAAATAACCATATGTGCAAAGTATGAGAAACAGTAGAGTAAAACAGTAAATTTTCCAAATCTTGCATTAAAAATCAGTAAAAGATAAATGGCCTCCCTTATCATTGTCTTGTTGCGGCGAGCAACCCGATCCCACCTGTCCACCCTTATCGCTATCATTTATTTCACCTGTCCACCCCTATCGCTATCATTTATTTCACTTGTCCACCCTTATCACTATCATTTATTTCACATGACCACCCTTATCACTATCATTTATTTCATTTATTAAAAACATTCACAACACTTTTATCTCAACAAATGTAAATAGAAAAACGTACTTCTCATAAACTCATCACTATTATCTCAAAATGAAACCAGCAGGAATACATATATATATATACACCGTAAAACAACGTCAACCCACTCAATCTTTATGTACAATAATAAAACCAAGGAAAACAACTAATACTTTTTCAAAAAAATAAATAATTGCAACAAGGCTTATCAACAAATTAACAAGCCAAGTAATCATAGAAACAACAATGAACATGAAACAATTAAAACATGAAGCAATTATATTGGAAACGGGGAAAGGATCATGTAAGCAGAAAATTTGGTGGCGCATAAATACTCGTCACCTCACATATACACCACACACATGAAATTTCACCTAATAATTAAGTTGGGAATTCTTATTCCCTCAAGTCAAGGTTAAACCAAGCACTTACCTCGCTTTGCAATTTCAATCAATTACTCGACCACAACTTTCCCTTTTTGAATTTGTCTCTAAAATCTTCAAATCTATTTACAAACAATTCGAAATACTCAACACGAATCATAGGAATTAATTCCAAATGAATTTACTAATTTTTCGGATTAAAATTCAAAATTTAACTCAAAAATTGCAAATCCGAGAACTCATTCCGTTACGAGTTCAACCATACAAAATTATCGAATTCCGACATCGAATTGGCTTTCAAATCTTAAATTTTTGTTTTTGGAAGATTTTACAAAAAATCTAAATTTCTTCCATCTAAATCAAAAAATAAATGATGAATATTGACATGGATTTATGAAGTATAATCACTTGCGGATAGAGAACACTTACCCAAGTCAAATTCGTGAAAAATCCCTTTGGAATCGCCCAAATCCGAGACTCAAAACTCAAAAATGAGTAAAAATGGCTAACTCCTGCTTTTAAGTATTCTGCCTAGGCAAGTCGCATGTGTCAAGTGCGACTTTGTCTCATATTTCCGGGCAAACAAAAGTTGTTATCAGCCTTCAGTCAATCGATCATAACTTTCTGTACAAATGTCCAAATGATGAATGATTTAACTTTATGAAACTTAGAATCCAAGGGCTACAACTTTTATGTTTTGCATATTTTCCAATTTCTTATATATTTCGAGATATAAGCTTCCAAATTAGCCTTCTCGCATCAAAAATTTCTGGGAAATTTCATAACAGCTTTACCAACTCTTATTCAATCGATCATAACTTTCTGTACAAATATCCAAATAATGACTGGTTTCATTTTCTGGAAATTAGAATGCAAGGACTACAACTTTTATGTTTTGTACATTTTCAGATTCCTTATAGATTGCTAGATATAAGCTTCCAAATTAGGCTCCACGATAGCACAGTTGTTGTCCAAAGACAGATTCTGCAGCAGAAAATTCCAGCAATCCCTCTTCTTTTTTTTGTCTGAAATCCATTCTGTTAACCTTCCAAAATCTACCCGAGGCCCTCGGGACCTTAACCAATTATACCAACATGTCCCAAAATACAATACGAACTTAATCTAGGCTTCAAACCACGTCAAACAACGCTGGAATTACGAATCGCGCATCGAATTGAATTATGAGTTTTCAAATCTTCCAACTTCTATATTTTGCGCAGAAACGTACCAAATCAATCCGGAATGACTTCAAATTTTGCACACGAGTCATAAATGACATAATGGAGTTGTTTCAATTTTTAGAATCAGATTTCGACTGCGATATCAAAAAGTCAACTCTCAGTCAAACTTTCCAAAAATCTTCTATTTTCCAACTTTCGCCAAAATACGCCGAATTATCCTACGGACTTCCAAATACAAATCCGAACATGCACCTAAGTCCGAAATCAACATAAAAAGCTATTGAAATCATCAAAATTCCATTCCAGGGTCATTTGCACAAAAGTCAAATCTCCGGTCAAACTTAAGAAATCTTTAGCCTTAGATTTCTAGATTCCGTTAAATGGCGATAATTTGAGCTAGGGATCTCCGATTTCGATTTCAGGCATATGACCAAATCCCAAATCACGATACAGAACTACCGAAATGATTAAAACTCGGATCCGGGTTCGTTTGCTCAAAATGTTGACCAAAGTCAACTCAATCGAGTTTTAAAGTCTAATTCATATTTTAATCCATTTTTCACGTAAAATCCTTCCGGAAAATTATATGGACTGCGCACGCAAGTTGAGGAATTATTGATAGTGCTTTTCAAGGTCTTAAAATACCGATATGATTATTTAATTTAAAGATAACATTTTGGGTCATCACATGAGATAATATGATGCGTTTCACTCTCTTCAAATCTCCTACTATCTAAGGTGCAACTACATGGAAGACATTCTTGTGGAAGCAACATATTGGAGTTTCTCCCTTTTTCCTACCTTTTCTAGGTATTTTATGCCTTGAAACTTCCTTCAAATGAGATAATTTGTAACAAAGAGTTTCTTTTGCTGTTTGATTATTGCAAATGTCCTCTTACATATTTCTTTCTAATAAATGTGGTCTCTCTCTTCTCTCTTGTCGATCTGAGGCTAGGTCCACTGCGCAGGGAGCAAAAACGATTTCGGAATAATCCGAGTAGAGCATGGTTACGGTAACATGAATGACGGATACTGCAATATTTTCTATGCCGGAGAAGATTTGAGGGCCTCCATTTTTATTTGTAATATAATGTATACTGTATTTTGGTTAGCCAGAAAATGCCATCTCCGATGAATTTTCTTCTCTTCTTTGCAATTTAGCCATATACAATGATACAAATACATTGTATTCTTTACAAATTCACTCAAACGCATTGTATTTTTATATAAATACTTTTTTTGCATGTATTTATGTATTCCGAAGGTCTTTTTTCTTAATACAGCTGAATACACCTATATTCATGCATATTGTACATACAGTATGCATGAATACATGATATAAATATTGAAATACACTGAATACAAATATTAAAATAGAACATAATATAAACAATGAATACATTTAATTTTAAAATACAGTAAAATACACTGAATAAAAATAGAAATACAATGAATACAACCAATGAAATATACTGAATACAACAGTAATAACATGTATTATGAATAACTAAAATACTATTAATACAAATACATTTGAATACACTAGATATAAAATAGCGAATACAGTAAATACAAATGTTGAATCTAATGAATGCGACAGTAAAAAAATATTGAAACATGCTAAATACAAAAGTTAAATACAACAGTTATATACAACTGAAAAATTATTCTGATTAATTGGGTTGATAATGAGGCATGTTAGAATTGATTTTGTTGAGTTATATTAGGAGTGTATCGCACTAATTGATATTATTTCCCTTATTAGACAACTGGACATACCTATTTTTAAGGCGATTGTTGTTACTGTATTCATGAATATATGGCGTGAATACATGTGAATACATGCGCGTATAGCTGGACTGCCTTGATTTTTAGGCGCTTTTTGTTGATGTATTAATGAATAAAGCAGCGTGAATACAACAAATACACCACTGTAACAACTAAATTGTAACTATATGAAGTAATTATGTATATGATAGCTATGTGTGTAAGCATAAACTATAATTCTACCAGGATCTTGAACATGATAATCTTACATGTAATCGTCATAGAAAACATACCTGAAGCGGAATCCATTATCTTGAAGCGGAAGCGTTAATCGGTAAATTGGTTTCTCACCTCTTACCCTAACTTTCGTTACCGCCGCCTTTAGTGATGGAAGAAATAAAATAAAATACGGTAACCATAATAGGTGGGGAGAGGACCAATTTATAGAGGTTATCACCTAATCTGGTACGTCCATCAAGTAACTAATCGGACGGATGAGATTTGATAATTAATTAAATATTAATTATAGGCCTTAACTTATTGGGCCACATACACGTAGGAAAAATAACTTACATTCTCCCACTTAGCCCAATAATCACATAATATTAATATTTAATATAGGAACATTAGTTGCGCATAAACAAATCTCTTCTATAATGTCCATCATAAATACCATGATACAGTAAACTACTAAATGTGAGTTATGACAGTTATATATAATTTGTCTACATACTCCCTTCCATATATTACAACATTAGCAACTCATTGTATTAGGTCCATAAGCTATAAAATATTATGGTCCATAATAATGTCTCATTAAGACTTATCCTGTAATATCTCAAAACAATAATGTGTACATCATTAGGAGAAACAGAAAATCATTAATGTATATCAGAAATATATAAATGAGCTCAGAGTGTCAAAACATCATAAATACATTAGTTATAAATACAGCCAAAACTTATTCTATGTACATGTTCTTTAAATATCTTCAGTTGTAAACCTTTCATTAACGGATCTGCAATCATGAGATCAGTTCTAATATGCTCAAGTGACACTCTTTGTTTCTGAACTTTCTCCTTGACGGTAAAGTATTTTAATTCCATATGTTTGGCACCTTTGGAGTACTTATCGTTCTTCGAGAAGAATACTGCTACAGAATTATCACAGTAAATTTTTAGCAGCTTGGTAATGGTGTCGATAACCCCAAGTCCTGAAATAAAGTTTCGCAGCCATAATGCATGAATTTTGGCTTCAAAACATGCCATAAATTCTGCTTCCATCGTGGATGTAGCAATGACAGACTGTTTGGCACTCTTATATGATATTGCTCCTTCAGCTAATTGGAACAAATAACCAAACGTGGATTTTCTAGTATCAATACATCCAGCGAAATCTGAATTCGAGTATCCAACAACTTCCAAATGCTTGGATCTCCTATACATGAGCATGTAATCCTTCGTTCCTTTCAGGTACCTCAAAACTTTCTTTGCAGCTTTCCAATGATTAATTCTTGGGTTACTCTGATATTTTCCCAACATTCCGACCGCAAAATTAATATCCGGTCTTGTGCAAGTCTGAGCATACATCAGACTACCAACAATAGAAGAGTAAGGAATTAATTCCATTTGTTTTGCTCTACATCATTCTTAGGGCATTGCATGAGACTAAATTTGTCCCCTTTTTGAATTGGAACAATTCCTGCTGAACAATTGTTCATGTTAAATCTCTCTAGAACTCTTTCGATATAGCCTTTCTGAGACAATCCCAATAATCCTTGTGATCTATCACGGAATATTTCTATTCCTATCACATAGGATGCCTCACCCATATCTTTCATTTCAAAATTCTTAGAGAGAAATTTTTTAGTCTCACGCAATATGCCTAAATCATTAGCAACAAGTAGAATATCATCAACATATAGGACTAAAAATATAAACTTGCTCCCACTGATCTTTTGGTATATACACCGATCAACAGTATTTTCCACAAATCCAAAAGATGTTATGGTATCATTAAACTTTATATACCATTGTCGTGAAGCTTGTTTAAATCCATATATTGACTTCTTCAGTTTACACACCATTTGACCTTTTCCTTTAGTTTCGAAACCCTCTGGTTGGTCCATATACACTTCCTCCTCGAGATCTCAATTAAGAAAGGCAGTTTTCACATCCATTTGGTGTAACTCTAAATCATAATGAGCCAACAAAGCCATAATAATTCTTAACGAGTCTTTCTTTGAGACCGGTGAAAATGTCTCTTTATAATCAATGCCTCCTTTCTGAGTATAACCCTTGGCAACAAGTCTGGCTTTGTATCTCTCAATATTGCCATTTGAATTGCGTTTGGTCTTAAAGACCCATCTACACCCGATTCTTTTAGAAGTTTCTAGCAACTCAACAAGATCCCAGACTTTATTGTATTCCATGGATTTTAACTCTTCCTTCATGGCATCAATCCATTTGTCAAACTCATTACTTTCTATGGCTTGTGAAAATGAAACAGGATCCTTATTAAGACCAATGTCAAAATCTGACTCTTGCAAATAAATTACGTAATCATCTGAAATAGCCAATTTTCTAACTCTTTGAGATTTTCTTAATGGCATTTCTTGTGGTTCATTTGTGTTAGATATTTGTGAGTTAGTTTCTTCATGAAGTGTTTCATCCAAATGTTGCTCGGTGTTGTCAAAGTGTTCTTTAACAACTGGAATAATATTTGGTATTTGTGTGGAAGTAGGCACATTTCTGGGTAATACAATATTGACCCTCACCTCTTTAATTTCCACACTTTGCTTTTCAAAACTTCCACTAACTTCACCATTCTCAATGAATCTTGCATTACCGGTTTCAACAATTCTCGAACTATGATTTGGATAGTAAAACACATACCCATTAGATTTCTCTGGGCAACCAAAAAAGTAACAACTTACTGTTCGAGAATCTAATTTCTTTTCTTGTGGATTATAAACTCCAGCTTCCGCTGGGCAACCCCAAATATGCAAGTGCCTTAAACTAGGTTTTCTTCCTGTCTACAGTTCAAAAGGGGTCTTTGGAACTGCCTTACTAGGAACCCTATTTAATAAATATACAGCAGTTTTAAGAGCATACATCCACAATGATTTGGGTAATGAGAAATTACTTATTATGCTCCTAACCATGTCCATAAGTGTTTGATTACGCCTTTCTGCAACACCATTTTGTTGAGGTATTCCTGGCATAGTATACTATGCATATATGCCACGTTCCTCGAGGAACTTTGCAAATGGACCTGGACATTGTCCTGACTCATTATATTTTTCATAATATTCACCACCTCTATCTGACCTAATAGTTTTCACCTTTTTATCTAATTGCCTTTCAACCTTATTAACAAACACCTTGAGAGTATCTGCTGTTTGAGATTTTTCTTTCAGCAAATAGATATATCCATAACGTGAAAAATCATCGATAAAAGTGATAAATTATTTCTCTCCACCAAAAGATGGAACATCAAAGGGTCCACAAATATCGGTGTGTATAATTTCAAGAAGCTGGGTGCTTCTTGTGGCACCTTTCTTACTATGCTTGGTTTGCTTTCCCTTAATGCAATCCAAACATATAGTAAGATCGGTAAAATTTAGATTCGGAAGAATCTCATTCTTTACTAATTTTTGTAACCTTTCTTTGGATATATGACCCAAACGTCTATGCCACAAGTAAGCAGAAATTTCATCTAGTGAACTACGTTTAATTCCAACATTATGTTGAACAGTAAGAAGGGATTCAGAAAAACCAATATCGAGTTTTTCAATTTATACAAACCATCACTGAGAAAGCCAGAACCATAAAAAATAGCATTCTTATATAAATTGAAACATCCATTTCCAAACTTTCAATCAAATCCAGAAACATCAAGTCTTGAAAGAGAAATCAAAGTCCTAGAAACTGAAGGTACATAAAGAGTCTGTAATAGATCAAGGTGACGTCCATTCTCCATGATCAAACGATTAGTCTCTATGCCTTCAATTGGAGCCTTCATGCAATTTCCCATGAACAAGAAATCCTTATTTTGATTTGTAGTTTGGATCGTAAGGAATCTCTGCAACGTAGTAGATACATGAGCAGTTGCACCATAATCAAGCCACCAAGTATTATTAGGAACTTCTACTAAATTTGATTCGAAACATACAAAAGCACTAATTGTAACTTTCTTTTCGAACCAGGCTTTACGTTTCAGGCAATCTTTCTGATAGTGTTCTTCCTTGTTACAGAAATGACACGTATCTGCCTTATGTTCCTTATTAGCATCCTGTTGAGCTTTAGCAGGCTTTCTTCTTCTTGAACTTGTTGGCCTTTATTTTAAGTCCTTTACCAGCTCCTTAACCCACGAGGTTAATTGAATGACTCCCTTGTTTCTTAAGTCTTGACTCCTCCTGAGTAAGCATACTGGACAATTCACTAACATTCCACTTATCCTTAATAGTGTTGTAGTTAATTTGAAAAGGTCCATACTCAGGAGGTAACGAGTTCAGAATAAACTAAACCAAGAAGGAGTCATCCACTTTCATCCCCAAGGTCTGAAGTCTTGCTGCAATGTTAGTCATCTCGATGATATGATTTCGCATACTGCGACCCATCAAACTTCATGGTCGTGAGTTCAGCCATTAGTGTACCAGCGAGAGACTTATCTGCAGAACGAAAGCGTTCTTCCACAAACTTCAGGTATTCCCTAGTACTTTCTATTTGTGGAATAGTACTCTTAATGTTGTTGACAATATTCATCCGCATAAACATAAGGCTTAGCCTGTTAGAGCGTTTCCATACTTAATGGAAAGACTTCTCATCCGCACTGCTCGAATCAGTAATGGCAGCAGGCTTATCATTTTGCAGAGCCAAGTCAAGATCCATCACACCTAAGTGGAACTGGACTTGTTCATGCCATTCAGAGAAGTTCAATCCGTTGAACACAGTAACAGATGAAGCAAGCGAATGAAAAGGAATAGCTGCAAAATAGATAATACATGCTCACAAATCAATATGGATTCAACAAAATAGTTAAAGCATATCACAATTCTCTTTTGGGTAAATACTACGACACACTATCATAATTTAAATACCACTTAGTCTTTAATAGGTAATTAAATATTTTTAACCAAATATATATTCCATCTTTGGACAAACAATAGATAGTTGACTAAAGAATATTAATTTTACCTCATCATATTCACCATTCATAGAATAATTGATTCACCTTTGGGTAAATCCTTAAGTTCTAGCAATAGTGAAAATTAGTTTATCCACTAATTTAAAATTATAGGCAATTGATTAATTTCATGGATAAACTATAACTTTATGTATGCATACTTTTGATAAACATACTAGTTTGGCTACTTTGGTGACTAACAAACTATATACACATAAATGCACACATAAAATAAGCATCAGGAATTTTTATGCATGTGAATATTTTAAGACATTCTAGTTTGATCACTTTGGTGACTAACAAACTATACAAATATTATTCACATACATAAAATATAAAAAACATAACTTTAACAGCCAGAATACGATCAATAACCCTCAATAACAGGAGTTAACTCTGTAACCCAAAATAATATTGTCACACCTCCTTTTTCTACCCCCGGAAGGGATATAGGGGAATTTTTCCAATTAAAGTGACATTATTCGAAATGGAATTATTTTATTTATTTTTCACAGTCGCCACTTGGAATAATTTATTTTGGTGTCCCAAGTCACCGGTTTATTTTTAAAATCCCAAATCGAGGAAAATCGACTTTATTTAAAAGTCTGCGAACCAGAAATTCTAGATAATGAATTCTGTTAACCCGGGAGAAGGTGTTAGGCATTCCCGGGTTCTGTTGTTCTAGCACGGTCGCTTAAATTATTAATATTGGCCTATTATCTGATTTACTACATGTTTTAACCTATTGTGCATTTTAGCTTTTGAAACCGCTTTTAATTATTTTAAAACGCTTTTAGGAAGATTCAATGCTATTTAAAATACGTCTTAAACCACGCTACATGAAATGCACCCGCGGTTCGCGACACGTTCTATTTAACATTGTTGAGAATTGAAATTGGGTCACATGAAATGTACACCCGGATTTTGTAATTAAAAATCACAACTACATTACGGGAATCGTACCCGTAGCTATGATGAATTATTTAAATAACGCGCCCAAAGCAACTACGACGATTCAATTTTCAATAGCAACATTCGTGAGGGCCATGGATAATTTAATTTATTTATGGCACACCTCAGGCCTTTTTCTTTAAGTGTTAGTTCTTGAATCTAATCTTATGAGGGCCATGGATTATAAATTTTGTTTGGCATGGCACGCCTCAATTTATTTCAAAGGGTTATATTATTCGAAGTTGTTATAATCGGATTACATGAAATGCACCCCGATTTTGGAAATTAGGTATCATGACTATGTCATGAAAACCGTACTCATAATTACGATAATTTATTTATTAATCGCGCCTAAGGCATTACTACGATGTTCATGCATTATTTTCCTAAACAATTGTTAATTCGTACCAGTCCCAAAAGCTACTCATGACATAAGTTTCATGCACAAACACCACAAAATAAAACCAAAACCACATAATGTCTACAGGATGATAAGCCTTTAAAAATAGAATTTGACAACAGACCAATATCATATCTTAGCCATGACCCTGCCCCAACAAATATTAACATTTCTCTTCAAGAAAAGTAAAGAGAACATCCAATGCTATACTAGAAAACTTTATTTAGTTGGCACGGCTTTTGAAGACATCCAAATCAGATTATAAACAATGATCCATTAATTTTAAAACCCATATCTAGAATCAATCTCTTGCCAAATTTTCCATTAAAAAAAACCCAAACCTTCTATTTTTATCAAACAACACAGAACCCAAGTATTTTCTAGTCATATGCAGCATATTATTGATCAACCAAAGGAAAACTAAATCACCCAATATCAAATAAAGGAATAATTATTTAAGGAACTCAAACTCACATAAAAAAATAAAATGAACTAAATGAGCAACTCATTAGGAAAAGTGAAATCTACGGTATTTTCAATTTTAAAAAAAAACGTTGACTCACTAGTAGAGCACCAAACCAATCTTCCTTGATTGAAGCAATTTCGGGCTTTCAATATGTAGAGAAACTTTACACAGTTCTAATAGCAGAGCTACAGCAACACTAGACCCATGACGGAAAACCTTATTGGAACCACGAACGGATCTACAAGCTAACGACCTTGGCGGCAACCTCGGGCTCGACTGAACGGGAAGAAAAAGCTGGACCTTTGCTGCATTTATGGATGCAATTTCAGAGGCTAATGGTGCTGCGTTTATTATTGTTATGAGGGCTGGTTTGGAGATACATTTTGATTGAGTTTTAATGGGGTTCGAACACCAGTTTTTGTGGCTGTTCACGCTGCAAAGGAAACGAGTTTTTGAGGCTGTTTCATTGCAGTTCTGGGCTGCTCTTCGGAGCTGTGTCGCTGCTCTCTTTTGAAGAAGAAGGTGCAGCTATGGGTGAAGGGAGATGGGATGAGGTCCTGAGTGTGCTGAAGCTTAGCCGCTACTGTTTTCCGGCGAGCTTGAGCGGCGGAGATGGGTCTGGTGAGAACATCAGCTGCTGCTGTGTGTGTTCAAGAGTGAAGAAGTAGCAGCGGCTCCACTGGCTTTTGAGGTGATTTTCATGGGATTTTTGTGAATGAAACTCTGCAACTCCATGAGCTGCTGTTACAGGGATTTCACAGTGGCTTTGACGGCGAGTTTATGGACGATTCACGGCTGAGATTTTTGCTGTGTTTCGGGAGTGATTTCGGTGACGTTCTGGGGTATTTTATAGCTGATTTTCAGCTGGGTTTTGGTGGTTTAAGGGCTGTTTCGCAGCTATTTTTGCTGCACTGTTGGGATGGGATTTGAGCTAGTTTTTCGGACTGTTTTGAAGCTGAGTTTCATGGGTGTTTTGGGGCTGGTTCATGGCTGATTTTTGGTGATGAATATGCTATGTTTTCATGGTAAGAATGAGACGGGACGAAGATCAGTTTCTGTGCTTTTTTGGGTGGTATTTCAGTTGAGTGTTTTGGAGCTTTTGCATGGTGAGAATGGAGGTTTTGTCACTGGATTTTCTGGAGGAAGAGAAAGCTGGCTTTAAAGGGGTGTTATGGCTGTCATTTTGCCTCTCTGTTTTGACGTCCTCCCCCTCTCTCGTCCCTTTTCCCCGATCTGTTTTTTCCCAGTCCCTTTGTTCCTTTTCCCCTCTTATTTATTTATAGGCCAGGATGAATGAGGATAGAAATGAATTCTCTTACCTTGTACCACGAAAATTTTATTTTGTATCTCATGATGTAACTGACACTAGTATGAGACAACTTTTTTGTCTCATATTTTTTGTGTCGCTATAAGATTGGGGTCCATAAATTTGTGAGATAAAAAGAGCCTCATACAATTAGTGTAAGTTGTATGAGACACAAAATAAAATTTCTTCTGATACTAGTATGAGATAACTTTTTTGTCTCATACTTTTGTGGACCCAAATTTCTATAGACCCAGAAGTGTAAGATTGGGGTCCACAAATTTGTGAGACAAAAAGAGTCTCATACAACTAGTGTAAGTTGTATGAGACACAAAATAAAACTTCTTCTGACAATAGTATGAGATAACTTTTTTGTCTCATACTTTTGTAGACCCAAATTTCTGTAGACCCAGAAGTGTAAGATTGGGGTCCATAAATTTATGAGACAAAAAGAGTCTCGTACAACTTACACTAGTTGTATGAGACACAAAATAAAACTTATCCTTGTACCATGTGAGTCAGCTGCAGAGGGAATAATTAGTGTCAGGTAATCAAAAATGGGAGTCCGAAACCAAAATGTGATTTTTTTTTGACTCAAAATACGGAAATAAGTGTTAAAAAAAAAGTTACCAAACTATATATAACGCCACAAAAAGTGGCGCTATACAGTAACGGTAACTGTACCGTTACTATATAGCGCCACTTTTTGTGGCGCTATATTAATTAAAGGCTGACAAATCTTACATAGCGCCACTATTAATGGCGTTATACGCCTTATTACCTGACCCCACCAATAATTTCTGGGTTCAATAATTCAAAAGCGTATAAAGCCACTTTTTGTGGCGCTATATACAAAAAAAACCTCTCCGGCTAGCCATTTCCTATATAAACATCGTAGAATCGCATATCTTCATTCAAAAAAATTTTTTAACTCTTGTTGGTTTCTATTGTTGTTAAATTCTCCAGCATTTTTTCATTATGTCTGAAGAACGTAGAATAAGAGTATCATTATATTGGGGGGTGAGGCTGTGATGGAGAATAACTCTGTGGGCTACCGTTTACCTGCTAAGTGTAATGTTAAATTGCCACTTTTAATTGAGTACAAAACATTGATATCGTTGTTATGCAAAAAAAATGAGTGTGAGAAAACGTTCAGTGATACTCAAAGTAACGGAAGATATCTGTATTCCGTTATGCCGCAAGGGGTTGCTTTTTATTCAGAGTTTAACATCGACGATGATGACACTTTGAGTGATTTCCTGAGGACTCCAGACGAATGCCGGGAATTTCTTGTAATCACAATGTTGGAGATGTACGTGAAGGTCGAAGACGTTCCAAAAAACGAGGTTGGCGTAGTAGAGATAACCCCCAGTCATCGGGTGGTTATTCTGGATCAGTTTTTGCCGGACATGTTCCGGATGAAAGATTTTTTCTTGATATAAATTTATCACCGTCCGCGAATGAGCAGCGAGAAAATAATTTATACCCTGCTTTCCATAATTTACAAGAAGAGTGGTAAACTTCAATTTTCATTTGTGTTAATTATGTATATTTTTGGCATATTGAATTAATTTTAACGCTCATTTATTTAATAGGGGTACCGGCCGGATATGAATTTTACAAGTGGCCCATCCGGTAGTCATCACCTAACTGAAAACGTCCATCATGGAATGTCATCACATTACGACTTGTAAGTGAAATGATATAGCCATATATAAAGCATTTATTAATTTAGTAGCTTATATTTTTGTTGAAATGTGCAGTGAAAACGAGCAAGTTGAACTACTCGTACTCACTCAATTGCCTGAAAACGACGTATTACATCAGGATCTGGCAGATGCACAGAGTGAGGAAGAGAACAGCGATTACGATAACAATGCCGATAAATCGGGAGACGAGACACCATTTGCTCGTGAGGATGGTGATGAAGAGGACGAGGAGGAAGGACCCGATTTGAAGAGAGCCCCCCATAGACGAAAAGTGTACGAGTCTGAAGTGCCGTTTCATTCAAGGGAGATTCCTTATATTGATAACTTGCCAGCCGTGCCGGATGTGGAAGCTCTCACAAGGGATTTTGATGAAATCCGGACAGCAATGTGGGATGAGTCTAGACCAACGGTGCTTGCAAAGGGGATGCTTTTTCCTGATAAAGCACGCGTAAGCAGGGCTTGTAAAATGCACAATGTTAAAGAGTGTCGTGAGATGCAGGTATCGGAGTCAAGTCCGACGGTATACAAGGCTATTTGCCGCAGGTGGTTTTGGCCATGTAATTGGATGTTGCGTGCGTCGAAGAAGAAAACAGGTATGTGGAAAGTGGGTAAATACATTCCCACCCACACATGCGAAATGGACACTTTCAACGGGAATCACTTCAACTTGGATATTGACTTGATATCTCTTGTACTTATTCCGCACATCGAAGCGTCCATAAGGTATAAAATCAAAGAGTGCATTACAGCAGTCCACCAGGAACATGGCCACACAATTACTAAAATAAAGGCATATCTTGGGCGCAAAAGAGCGTTTGAAATAGTCTATGGTAACTGAGATAAGTCATTTGCGGATCTACCTAAGTACATGGCTGCACTGCAGCACTTTAAACCCGAAACAGTTGTTGAATGGAAGCTTGAGCGGAGTCCGAGTAAACCAAAATATATATTCAATTACGTGTTCTGGGCGTTTAAGCCAGCAATTGATGGTTTTCCGTATTGCCGGCCCGTAATATCCATAGACAGAACTCATGTCTATGGAAAGTACGATATCAAGCTATTGATAGTCGTGGCAGTGGATGCTAATGGACAGATATTTCCTCTAACCTTTGCTATTTGTGCCAATGAAAGCACAGAGACGTGGACAATGTTTTTGAACCACCTGAAAGAGCACGTTGTCAAACAGCGTTCAGGTATTTGTCTAATATCTGATCGGCACGGGGGTATATTAAGTTCTGTGAAGAACATTCCTGCATGGCAAGAACCTTATGCATACCATCGTTACTATGTGAGGCACTTGAAGGCCAATTTCCAGAAGGCACATCCCAAAAAGGATCTACATGATTTGATGTGAATGGCAGCAACAGACCACCAACAGCATAAATTCCGGAGGCATATGGATTCTATCAGGCAAGAAGACGAGGCAGCATATCGTTGGTTAATGCGACATGACCCTGAAAAGTGGACGTTGCATGCAGATGGTGGCAGACGCTGGGGAATTCTTACTACAAACGTGTTAGAGTCCTTCAACGGGTTATTAAAGTCGGCAAGAGGATTGCCCGTCACAGCCATGGTGCGTATGTCATTCAAGCAGATGGCGGAGAGGTTTGTGCAACGGTCTGCAGCTGCAACGGAATTGATGGAAAGGGGTGTTGAATTTATGCCAGTCCCTATGAAGAGATTAGAGAAATACAGACGACGCGCACATTGGCATTCCTTTTTGCAATATGATAACGAACGAGGTATTTTTGAAGTTCGCACCGCTATCCATAATAATCGGGGTAATAATGTACATACTGTAAATGAATCTACAAGGTTATGCTCATGTGGGAAATGGTCAATCTACCACATGCCTTGCTCACATGCCATCAAGTGTTTTCAACGTGTTGGTTATGCGGAGACCAACTATATTGATCAACAATATAGTGTTTCCAAATACCTAAACACATATAGTGGTCAGTTGCAGCCAGTGGGTGCTGAGCATTACTGGCCCCCAGAACCATTTAAAATGGTGTGTAACAAGTCCTATTTGCGTAAAAGACAGGTGTAGAAGAGAACGCGTATACGGAACCAAATGGATGTTAGGGATACCGTATATGCGCGCAAATGTGGTATATGCTCGCAAACAGGACACGACCTTAGAAAATGTCCTTTGGGTGGCAACAGTAATCAAGCTCAGGGCGGGTGTTCTTCTATTGTACCTAACTACCCATGAGTTCATGTTGTAATAATTAGTTGGAATGTATACGATTTAAGTATTTATGAAATAAAATTTCCTTGTTTGTTAATTATGATTTGTACTTTCCCATTTTACCTATTTAAATAATAATTTAATATAATTATTGGTATATTTATTATGTGTGTGTTGTCTTGTCGACATCACGATATTTAATACGCAAAATATAGTGCCATTATATATGGCGCTATGTGTGTGTTGTCTTGTCTTGTCAACATCATGATATGGCGCCATTAGATATGGCGCTATCTAATATAGCGCCATTAGATATGGCGATATATGTGTGCTATTTTACCTATAAATAATGGGCTCATTGTAGTTATTTTGTAGTAATGTTTTCCTTGTTTGTTGTACTAAATTTTATTTTAATTTAAGTGGAAGTTAAGTTTAAGTTGTTGTATTACTATACCAAATACTATAAAATGAAATGAGAACTAAAAAAGTAACTGTCATATTCGATTAAATATTGTTATTAATGTATACAAAAATATTATTTACACCAAAAAACATAAAAATGGAAGACCGAATCAATGTGTCCCGCATCCGGTGTGTCTCAAAGTAGCCGTTGTCCTGAGGCGCATCCCCTGCCGCCCGGGTACGCTATCAGGATCATCATTATCAAGTCGTCTCCTTACGGCCGGATGCGGCACAGGATGACATGTATCAGTGGTGCTGTCAGGTCCATTAGAAGGCTACATAATAATATCAAACTTAGTATAGAAAACTACATAACAATTCACAAAAAATTATATTGTCTTACCATAATCGTGTCTGGATCCTGAATGTAGTCATCTGTCGCAGCATCGCATGAAGCCTAAAAAAGTAAATTAATAAAGTTAAAGAAAATAAATAAGTTATAGTAAAAACAGTAATAAAATTAATACTAATAAACTCATACCTGCGCATGTGATGAGCTGCCATAACTCAGTCGGCGCCCACTTTCAAAATCTCGGATCGGTCGAGACTCATCAGTGGTAGACGGGCCATGAAAATATATACCCAACTCCACTCCTTGAAAATCCGAGCCCGTGATCAAGAATTGAACCAATGGGGTCACCTGCGACGTCCCTGGAGTGTCATAAATGCTAAAGTTGTAAGACGGCATGTCGGTCTTATGCATGCCACCTCCCATATCAGCAGCAACTTCAGCAGCAGGAGCCTCAAACCCCACTTGCTGGGGACCTCCTCTCCGCCCACGACCACGTCGTCCGGCACCAGCAGGTCGTCGGGGAGCAGCAGCAGCTCGTCGGCGTATGAGACGTACCGACCATCTACTTGATGAACTGGGTTCCCGATAAAAAGTCGGGAAACAGTGCGGTACCATGTCATATAAACTTCGATATGAAAGTGTTGCGGAGCTGGGGTCAAGTCCCCTCGGTTGTCCCAAATACCCAACTACGCTGCCAGCCAATCAATAAATGTGTCGTCCACCCTCATCCGATCATCCCTCTCATAATGTAAAGGATCCCATGCAGGCCGAGTCGGTATAGGCTGCGGAAATCCAAACTGACGAAATACTCGCTCTGAGGCATGATGCTCGACAATATCGAGGCACGTGAGAGGGACGGAAGCCCTCGAAATATGGAGGTCGTGCGTGCAATACGCTGGCAGGGTACCTATCAGCTCTTCGTTGTACGGCGTCCAGATGAACTATCAAATAATAACACAAACCGTTAGTATGCGCAACACCTAGTTAAACAATAATTGGTAAGTTTAGTTAGATATTCACCTGTGCGTCCTCCAGAAAATCCAACACATCCCTACAGAAGGGGAGATTATGATGGCCATGATACTCTCGTGCAAGTTTACGACGCAATACCCACCTACAAGCTAGAGGGAGATCAGGAATATGTACATTAGCCGGTAGCTGTGGTAGAGGTGGCCGAAGCTGAAAAATCGCTCCTAAACCCAAACCTAACATACAAAGTTGACGTAAAGATTAACTATAATTAGGTAGAATTGTAACTAAAGGACATATTATTTGAATAAGTTGTCACCTGTAGAAGTGGCAGAAAGCCAGAAACGTCTCTCTGTGTGCCCATAGATGCCCGACACATCTGCCTGTACAAAAATGATAGGACAACACCACCCCAGCTGTAGCTGACTGTATCATCGAAGTCCGCAATATGATGCAGAAAACGGAGGCTCACTAGGTTCCCCGAAGTGTTCGGGAACAAGACCCCCCAAATAGAAGGAGCAACAACAGCCTCGTATATTGCTCCACATCCACCTCCGTTGAGTCGTCGGTGATAGTATCGTGGATCTGCACCAAGTGGTCTCTAATGGGGACCAACTGCATACGACTGCTCCCAATTGCTACATCTGGGTCCTCGGACCTGAAGCCCGTGAGCCTGTGCAGCATATCCATATATGAATCCCGATTAAAATATCTCATATTCCCAGGCAGTAAAACTGGCAAGCCATCAAAGGACAGGCCATATAAAATCTCGACGTCCTGGAGTGTGATGGTGGCTTCGCCGAAGGACAGATGGAAAGTGTGTGTCTCCGGTCGCCACCGCTCAATCAACGCCGCGATCAAAGCATAGTCGAGCTGTATCCGGCCAATGCTAATGATCCTATATAATCTCATCTCCTCCAGGTGATGGACCACACGGGGATGTAGAACGCGGGGAGGAGTCAAAAACTCCTATAATGAATCCACTCTCCTGCCCCGAAAAGTCTGCGTAAGCAACTCTCCCCCCCATATATGCTCGGATCTATGCTGGGGTTGTAGGGGTAGTAGCTCCGACGTCCGAGGATCGGGATGTATAGGTGCATCCATATCGTCAACTGTAAATTCATAATTTTTAATAACTATCATTAATAATTATGTGTTTTTTTATAATTTAAATTAATATTTTTAACAACTTAATTGTAAAAATTATATATATACTTATGGGTTCCGGGCTAGATTTTCTGAGGCCTAGTGGTACCAAACTATCATTAATAATTTTATCTTTTTTTATAATTTATATTCATATTTTTTAATAACTTAATTGTAAAAATTATATATATATATATATATATATATATATATATATATATATTATACTTATGGGTTTCGTGTTAGATTTTCTGAGGCCCAGTGGTACCAAACTATCATTAATAATTTTATGTTTTTTTATAATTTTTATTCATATTTTTTAATAACTTAATTGTAAAAATTATATATATATATATATATATATATATATATATATATATATATATATATATACTTATGGGTTTCGTGCTAGATTTTTTGAGGCCCAGTGGTACCAAACTATCATTAATAATTTTATGTTTTTTTTTATAATTTTTATTCATATTTTTTAATAACTTAATTGTAAAAATTAATATATATATATATATATATATATATATATAATTTTTATAATTATGGGTTTCGTGCTAGATTTTCTGAGGCCCAGTGGTACCAAACTATCATTAATAATTTTATGTTTTTTTTATAATTTTTATTCATATTTTTTAATAAATTAATTGTAAAAATTATATATATATATATATATATATATAATTTTATATATATACCTATTGGTTCCGGGCTAGATATTTCGAGGCTCAGTGGCACAATATAAGATAATTAAACAAAATGAATTCTAAGCTAAAATACTACACAATACTACGCTACAAGACTCTAAATTTTACTACACTAAAAGGGTCTACGTTTTACTACGCTAAAAAGGTCTACATTTTACTACGCTAAAAAATAATCTAAACTAAACGGCATAAAACACATAAATATACATGAGGATATTAACACATTTTTTAGACTAATTTACATATTTTTATACAACACTAAAATTAAATCCGGATAAAATTTAACATGCTAGTTTCGGAAAAAATAAACACAAACCGAAATAAAACACATACAAATCAAGTAATATGCATTGTTATAAAAGTTTCAACTTAAAATAAATCGAAATACCTCGATTTAGAATTTTCGGAATGTAAATAGATCGAAATTTTGACTCCGGAAGAGTGAATCCACAATAACACGAAGTGGGGCCACCAATCTTCAACTTTTATGTGCCAGGGGGACCCAAATTTTTTTTTTTAAAAAAAATGGGGCAGAATCGGGGGGACCGGAGTAAAATAATGGAGATGAAACGAAGAAGAAGGAGAAGACGGAGGGATTTTTAATAAGGCGTATAACGCCATTAATAGTGGCACTATGTCAGCCTTTAATTAATATAGCGCCACAAAAAGTGGCGCTATACAGTAACGGTGCAGTTACCGTTACTGTATAGCGCCACTTTTTGTGGCGTTATATATAGTTTGGTAAATTTTTTTTAACACTTATTTCTGTATTTTGAGTAAAAAAGAACCACATTTTGATTCTGGTTCCTAAAAAATGGAAATGTGCAGGTGTGATTGATTTTGTCGTTGAGAGATAAGGTGGTGGGTTCCACATTTTCATATCATCTTTCTTTGCAATTTGCTTTTCACGTTCTCTTTTCTTCTTTTGCCTTTGTTCTTTTTGTTTTTGGTTTTCGTTTTTTTGTTTGTTTTCACTTCTTTTCTTGTGAAATATGAAACAAGAATTAATACTTATCTAAACTAATAGGACATTAAAAGAAAGAGATAAAATAACTATATTTTAGAATCTAATACTACTCTATATTTTATTAACGACCTACAACTTAAAAGTAATACTAAACTAAGTGAAAATTTTTAATATTTTGTTAAAACTTTTCATTTTATCTATTGAAAACAAAATATTGATGCTACATCAGTATAAGATAAAAGCAACTAGATAAAGTACTTGTTAGCTAAAACGAAGGAAAATATTTTTTGTAGTTTTCATTTTACGAGAAAATAGAACTAAAAAGTTAAAAAAGGCAAAATAACAATATTAAAACTAAAAGGAATACATAAACACTAAAAGATGTAAAATTTTGGGGAGGGTCAAAAATTACATGTCTACAAATATTATGTTGAGACATAATATAATGAACCAATCTTGAGCCAAATAACTCTTTGTCGATTACCGTGGGCTAAGGGTTCGAAATATTAAATTTTGCATAAAAAGATAAAATACTTTAGTTGTTTCATTGGCAGAACTCAGAAGCTTCTTATGATTGCCAATTCTCGGTGCATGATTTTCTTCGTATGCATCGGCGCTTCAACATACTAATTCTTTAGGATTATCATTATTATTTGGAAAAAAAAACGTAACAAAGAATTGCGCAGACGTCAACTTTCTGTTAACGATATGAATAGCTTCATAATCATCTATTCCTCTTTAAACTTAATCAATATTTGGTCCATATATATAACAGGATTCAAAATAAGAATTATGTTTAGGAGATTTCGTTTTATCCCTTTTACGTCAGTGATGCCATAATCATGTTTATAATATATCTCTTTAACGAAGATTACTTGTTCAAGTTACAGGCTCTGATACCACATATAAGCATAAATTATAATTCTATCAGTTATGTCAGTGATGCCATAATCATGTTTATAATACAACAGTTATATACAACTGAAAAATTATTCTGATTAATTGGGTTGATAATGAGGCCTGTTAGAATTGATTTTGTTGAGTTATATTAGGAGTGTATCGCACTAATTGATATTATTTCCCTTATTAGACAGCTGGACATACCTATTTTTAAGGCGATTGTTACTGTATTCATGAATATATGGCGTGAATACATGTGAATACATGCGCGTATAGCTGGACTGCCTTGATTTTTAGGCGCTTTTTGTTGATGTATTAATGAATAAAGCAGCGCGAATACAACAAATACATCACTGTAACAACTAAATAGTAGCTATATGAAGTAATTATGTATATGATAGCTATATGTGTAAGCATAAACTATAATTCTACCAGGATCTTGAACATGATAATCTTACATGTAATCGCCATAGAAAACATACCTGAAGCGGAATCTATTATCTTGAAGCGGAAGCGTTAATCGGTAAATTGGTTTCTCGCCCCTTACCCTAGCTGTCGTTACCGCCGCCTTTAGTGATGGAAGAAAGAAAATAAAATACGGTAACCCTAATGAGTGGGGAGAGGACCAATTTATAGAGATTCTCACTTAACCTGGTACGTCCATCAAGTAACCAGTCAGACGGATGAGATTTGATAATTAATTAAATATTAATTATGGGCCTTAACCTATTGGGCCACATACACGTAGGAAAAATAACTTACAATATGAAGCTAATATCCACTAAACAGTGGTAGTTGCTGAAAATTCCTCATTCATGAACATCAACAACTATGCTTCAATCACAAACAAGTTAGGGTCCGTTATATGAATCATCACTATGTTTCTCCATTTAATGGCTGATTCATAAACACTACGGACGTGACCATGACTGCTGGAGAAATTGCCTAATAAAATGTTCTTGGAGATGTTGGAGCCCCAGTTGGGTTTCAGGTATTATTCGTGCTCCAGACTGAATAAGAAAATAATTAATATAAAATAAATAAGTTGGAAGGATGAAATGTATACCATTGGACGTTGAATTTTAAGCAAAACCATATCAAGTAATAAGTTGAGTTATCCTGACTAGTGAGTGAATAGTTCAAATTTTCTAACTAATGAAATATTTTAAAACTAACTATTTCTCATTTGAGCTCTGAAATGATTAATTTAGCAGTTTGTTTAATGTTTATAACTTATTCTATTTCAGCTCAGGAACGATTTTAGTCACTAATTTGCAGTTGATCAAACAAAAACACCATGAATTGGCGACATTTGATTGGCATATGCGACCACGAGACAACTTCTTATATATTTTTTCGAAGTTACAAGATATGAAAAAAATACCATATTGCACAAACTGCAACCCCTAAATTCTAGTATTTCTGTTCAACTAAAACTTCCAACTGTCTGTAAGAAGATAGTACGTAATTTCTATGCAAGTCGACACTGAAATTCGCTACTCGCGCCCAACTGTTTATATATCAATCAGAAACAAGCAGCTGCAAATGCTATCGGTGGTTCTTCCTTCCTATCCCATCTATCTATAAAAGTTGCTTGATTCTGTCGGGAATAAATCCCCACAAAAATAATATTCACGGTAATAAAAGCGGAATAATAACGTAGTACCGAAATACAGTAATGAGCAAGAACAAAAAGAACATAAAGATTATAATGTGGAAAATCCTTCTGAATAAGAGAAAAAAACAAGGGCCCAAGAGGAGCAAAGTAATCCACTATAATGAGGAATTTTATACTCCGTAGTCCCGAGTAAATACTCCAGGAATCACTATACACTCAAAAGAAATAACCCTCTTTTGAGATTCCCACATCACCACAATATCGCTCACACTCTCTATTTTTCTACACAGACTATTTTTCTATCTGTGAAATATTTGAAGTTTTGTTGCTTCTGTGTGTCTAAAGAATGAAGTCGGTGCATTTATTCATAGGAAGAGTGGCCTCACTCTCAACCAATCAGAAGCTTGCCTTGTTGCAACTTGACAAATTGATTCTTGCAAATTGATATCAAAACCAAGTTTGGTCAAAACTTGTTTCGGTGATCTGACAGCCCACCATTTGCCAAATTCAATTTGGCATCTTGCAAATTTCCCTTTTTCTCTTTTTCATTATGGGGATGGACCTCACAATCCCCCTCCAGACCAATTCATCTGAAGGAGGTAATACCAGACTTCTAGCTTGAGTGCATGTCAACAAGTTCTTTTCACAATTTGAACTTGTCTCTTGTTACCACCTTGGTCAGCATATCTGCTGGATTCTCAATTGTAGAAATCTTCAAGACTTTTAGAGATTCATTCTCTATCATTTCTCGAATCCAGTAATATCTCGCGTCGATATATTTGGTCCTTGCATGGTACATAGAGTTCTTGCTAAGGTCTATTGCACTTTGACTGTCACAATAGACGACATACTCCTTTTGATGCAATCCAAGCTCTTGAAGGAACTGTTTCAACCATATCATCTTCTTGCCAGCTTCAGTAGCGGCAATATACTCCGTTTCAGTTGTAGAGAGTGCAACACACTTCTGCAACCTCGACTGCCATGATATAGCTCCCCCTGAAAATGTAAACAAATATCCAGTAGTGGGTTTTCTGTTATCAATGTCACCTGACATATCAGCATCTGTATAGCCCTTCAAGATTGGATCAGATCCTCCAAAGTACAAACAATGTCTCGTGGTACCTCTCAGGTACTTGATTATCCACTTGACTGTTTTCCAGTGTTCTTTTCCAAGATTTTCAAGAAACCTGCTGACAACACCACTGTGTGAGCAATATCAGGTCTAGTGCATACCATTGAATACATCAATCTTCCAATGGCAGAGGAATAAGGAACTTTGGTCATGCTTTCCTTTTCCTCCATCATTGTAGGACACATCTTCTTGCTTAACTTCAGATGGCGAGCAAGAGGTGTGCTGACTAGCTTAGCATTCTTCATGTTGAAGCGTTCCAGTACACGTTCAATGTACTTTTCCTGAGACAGCCACAACTTTCTGCTTGTTCGCTATCGAACTATCTTCATAGCAAGAATTTGTTGTGATGGGCCCAAGTCCTTCATATCAAATGACTTGGACAAATCTCCCTTTAACATTGCGATCAACTTCTTGTCTTTTTCTACAATTAGCATATCATCCACATATAACAACAAAATAATAAAATTGTTGTCAAAAAATCTTTTGAAGTATACACATGGATCAGAATAGGTCTTTCTATAAGTTTGACTTTTCATGAATGAGTCGAACTTCTTGTACCACTGCGTTGGTGCATACTTCAACCCATAAAGACTCTTATTCAGTTTGCACGGCAATTGTTTCCTTCCAGCTACTTCAAATCCTTCTGGCTGCTCCATATAAATCTCTTCTTCCAAATCTCCATGAAGAAATGCAGTTTCCACATCCAACTGCTCCACTTCATGATCTAGGCTAGCTGTTAAGCTCAAAATCATTTGAATAGAAGTCATTTTGACAACATGTGAGAAAATTTCGTCAAAATCAATACCTTTCTTCTGTTCGAAGCCTTTAACCACCAATCGAGCTTTGTATCTGACTAGCTTGTCATTTCTATCTTTCTGGAGTTTAAAGACCCACTTACATTTGAGTGATCTTTTACCCTTTGGAAGTTCAACCAGCTTGTACGTGCCATTTTACTACAGAGATTCCATCTCTTCTTGCATAACTTTCATCCACTGGTTCTTTTCTGGATGGGACAGCACCTCTTTAAGATTTTTTGGCTCCCCTTCATCACTGATTAGGACATACTCTATGGAGGGGTACCTACATGACTCTACCCTTGGCCTCTCTGATCTCCTCGGAGGTTTGAGGTTGTTCTTCTTCCTGAGTGGGGTACTCCACTTGCTCGACATCATCATCAAGTTACTCCACCTGCTCACTAACCTCACCAAGTTGCTTCCCCTGCTCGGCAACCTCGTTGGTCGTACTTTCTTCACTTGTGGGATAGTTAGAAGAAGAAGAAGGAATGATAACAAGGTTAGGGATTGTACCATTCTTTGTTCTCTCTGACTGGTCATCTACAGTTCCAACTTCACTTTCTTTGTATCATCTCTTTTGGTACATGTGCAAAAGCTTTGCAACTGAACACCTTTAGATATGAGTAGGACACTTCCTTGTTGGTCTAAACTCTCTCTGGGATATCAAACTCTAATGGAAATGATGGACTCCTATTGATTAGGTACAGGTTGTCTGAACTGCTTTACCGCAGAATGACTTAGGCAGATTAGCCATTCTGAGCATGCTTCTCACCTTCTCAACAATGGTGTGGTTTATCCTCTCGGCTACGCTATTGTACTGTGGGGTGTCACACCTCCTTTTTACACACCTGAGGGGTATAAGGGAGTTTTTCCAATTTAAGGACAATCGAATTTATGTTAAATTCAGAGTCGCCACTTGGGAGATTTATGGCGTCCCAAGTCACCGGTTTAAAATCCCGAATCGAGGAACGGTTGACTCTGTAATACAGTCCGCAAATACAGAAATCCGGGTAAGGAATTCTGTTAACTCGGGAGAAGGTGTTAGGCATTCCCGAGTTCCGTGGTTCTAGCACGGTCGCTTTGCTCATACTTGGCTTATTAAAATTGTTTAATTACTGATTTTAAAACCTATGTGCATTTACCTTTCAACGCTTTTTAATCAAGAAAATTATCTTGAAACGGGTTACGCGCACGTATACCCATTTGTTTGGCGCGTCAAAAATCATGTCACGCGAACGTGTCCACAATTAATAACGCTTTACTAATGTTAAGAAAATTGGGCCAAAGTTGCGCATACTCCGATTTTGCTTTTAGAATCGTAATTATGTCACGCGAACATGTACGCAACCACGATAGTATTTTATTAAGATTAAGATTGTTTTGCCCAACGTTGCGCGAACGCATACGTTGGTCTTAATTCTGGAACCCGTAATCATGTCACATGAAATGCACCCGCAATCCGCGACATATTTTATTTAACGTTGTTAAGATTTGGATTTGGGTCACATAAATATGCACCCGAGTTTAGGAAGGTAATATTATTAAAATACGCGCCTAAAGTAACTACGCGTTTTAACTTCGCGAGTGCCATGGAATTTTGCTAAATGGCACGCCTCGAATTATAAGGTTAAGTTAAAAATTAATTAAAGCGAGGGTCACGCAATTGTCATTTTTGTTCGGCATGACGCACCTCAATTAAATTCCTACACTAATTAGTTAATTCGCTCCCACCTATCAAATTGCGCCAACTATTTTAATTTGCAGCCTTAATTACTCATTAATTAAACAACCATTTGCAAGAATAACTAGCCTTACACCAAGGTAGAGACATTTATGAGAATAACCACCTTTCACATTCTTGAGCCTTAGACTTGAGATGTAAAATTCCAGCAATTAAATGACTTTTATCATGGCACTACAACACCCAGATTTTATTATATTGACTAGCCTAAGCCTCCTAAAGCAAACTCGCATAATTAATAAACCAAACAATATTTAACATTCAAATGCAAGTAATTTACCTTAAATAAACATACTACTAGTGTAAGTGAAGAAAGAAAATAAAGTTGATATTAAGCCTGATGCATAATATAACAAAACTCAACCCGTTCATTTTTCAATTACCCGGATTCCTGTCTCATTCGGAAGTAATCCCAACAACCCAACTAATGCCCATTCTTTTATACTTCTTCAATTAACGAACTGATGGTTTAATCAACACAAGGTTGCCCAGTTCAGGCTCAAACCTGAGCCTAACAACCTACCTTATTTTAATTACTAATGAGTCCAGATACTATCTAAATCCTGGGCCCAAAGGGAGCCCAGTATCATGTTACCAATGCCAGCCCAATTCAATGACACGGTGTAATGGCCACGCAGGGATTCAAGGTCGAATCCCTGCAGCAACACGATCAACTCATAGGTTTTCAAATTTAATTTTAAACGTACAATTACACCAACAGCCCTTTGAACATATAAAAATAATAATAAAAAATTGCAACATTGTATAAATATAGATACCACTAAGCTAGAACACCCCTAAAATTAATAAACCAAATTCCATTTTAAGTAATTACACATCCATTATGCATAGTAGATCCAAATATATTACGGCAAACTAAGAAGCTCTTACTTAATACATGTTTAATGGAAGGTATATTTAGATCAAACTCACTAAACTACTGCAGAGATGGATTGAAATGAATATCATGCAATCCACATCCATGAAATACATTCACAAGATGTTATTCACATATTAAGAATTGAACACTACTGAAACAACTAACTATATAATCACATCTCCCCTTTCTGGATTCTATACTTAATCACATTTACAACTTAACTTTGAACATACTCCTTTCAACAATATAAATATAGAAGCTGGCCTACATACTGATCACCAAATGTACTAATTATCCAATCTCATAGATACCTACGACTTTCAAACATTGCCAAACGTTTAACATGACCTTTCATGCACCTTTGATGAACTACCCAGCCAATAATACTATAGCAGTCCATACTCAGAACGAACAGAAAGAAATATAATAAGATTAAGCTAAGCTAAACAGTTTCAAAAGTGCAGAAACATTCGAATAACAAACTGCATTAGTACAAATTTCTATTTAAGGGAACCAATCTTTATATTCATCCATTCTCATACATTGGGAGGTGAGATGAATACCTAGAAATGAGAGTAAAGAGGGGTAAGATGCAACAGTAGCATCAACAGGACTCGGCAGTAAAATAAACCAAAAGAAACCAGTTTTTTTAGCCAAATTCAGCCCAGTAGAAGGATCAACTGATACTTAGTAATCAAAATACAGTCAGAACTTGAACCAAACACTTGAAAACCAGCGCATTCAAATCATTTTAACCTATGATTATTCAGGAATTGTTTCATAAATGAAAAACCTCAAAACCTCGGAAATTTTAATGGAACAGTAAAAAAATCTATTTTTTTCAGTATTTCTCAGATTATCTTCTCCTCTGGTCCTCTCTTTTTAGAATGTTCTTTTATGTCTTTTAGAGTACCAGACCCCTCTCCTTTTTTGTATGAACTTAGTATCTATATATAGGCATTCAACGTAGTGCATTTACCACTATCAATTCAACTTTTCATTTCTTTAATCATCCACTCAATTGTTCACTCAATTATCCACTCAATTATCTAATCCATTAGTGCAATCATAACCCTGCTATCCACTAGAAACTTCTTAAGTAGGTAAACACTTGAATTATACTTATATTAATCAGTTCTTATCAACATAATTAAAGAAGTTAAACCACACTATTGAACTAATCCTAATTATTTTGATTAAGTGATTAACGAGATACAATTTCACAGTCTTAAAATAAGCTGATATCCTAATCATACGAAACAAATCCACAAAACCAAATCTTAAAGAAACAAAAGTGAACAAAAATAATTTATACCAAAGAAAACTGATTGAATTTCAATTGAGATTGACCAGAAAAAGAAAAAGAGACGAGGAAGACAAATATCAGAATAACACTAATGAAAAATAAACAAAAACTAGGAAAGAACTCACTGGACAGGCTCGAACTTGGATTTGGCACTCTGAATCAGCCCAAAATAATACCAAACGTTTGTTCCTGATGCAGAACAAACGAGCGTTATTATCTTGTGATGAAACAAGCTTGAATAAGCCCAGAAATCTAACCAAATGATCTTTCATGCACTGGTCGGAATTTTAGGGTTCTAAGGCTCGAACTCAGATTCGATATTTGAGGAGTTCTGGATACATTCGAGGGAAACTAATGATATATTGGGCATGAGGGGGTTGTGGAGGTTATGGGATGTCAGTTTGGGGTCGATTGGGTAAACTAGGGTTTGGGTCCGATCTTTGATCTGAAATTCGAGGGATTCTAAGGATATTTGAGGGATAAGGTTTGTGGATTCGGAAAGAGGGGAGTGAGGGGATTCTATGGTGTAAAGATGGGGTGATTTGGGCCACCAGAACTGCCGTGAGGCAATTTCCAGTGGGCGGAAGGCGGCGGTTCATGGTGGCATTATATCGGGTATCTGAAGATATGGGGGGGAATGAGATGGGAAGGGCCAGGTTTGATCGCGAGCCGTTGGATTGAATGGAATCAACAGCTCCGATCAAAAGGGTTCGAAACGGCATCGTTTAGGTTGGGGTGGGGCTGGATCGGGTAGGGGAGCGAATTTGGGCCGGTTTGGATGGGTAATGGGCGTGGTTTGGACGAAAATCGGTTGGGCTTTGGAGAATTTTAATTGAATTGGCCCAAAACTTTAATTCCTTTCATTCTTTTCCTTTTCTTTTTATTTCAAAAGTATTTTCTTCTCAAAAATTAAAAATAAAACCTTAATTAATCTAAGAATACTAATTAACCCCAAATGATAATTATCACGAATAATTAAAAGAAAAATCACACAATTTGACTAAAAATACAAAAATATATTATTTTTTGTGAATTTTCATTTTTGTAAAACAACAATTTACTTAAAATGTAAAACTAAATTCTAAATGCAGATGCTATATTTTTGTATTTTCAATGCATTAATAAAATTAAATATGCACAAAATATGCAAACACTCAAGCAAATTGCACAGTAATTCCTAAAAAAAATCTAATTTTGGAAATTCTTTTTGGAGTAATTCATGTGAGGCAAAAAATCACGTGCTCACAGTTGCCCCTCTTTGTCCGGAAATACAAAGAGTTTTCGTGCAAAGATAAAGTGAGCGGATATGAGCGATTTTTGCCTGTTTGAATACTCTGTGGGAAGTATTCTTTGAAAGATTTGACCGAACCTCTGCTTCAAAGGTTTCCTACATATCTTTGGCTATAAAGGAATCGGGTCAATGTAGTTCGGAAAGTGTTGGTAGCTGGCACTACCATGAAGCTGCGGTTTTACTGTTACTGTTGTTGTTGCTGCTGATACTGCCTACTGACCTCCTTATTACACCATGACAAAAATGAAGAAGCTAGACTAAGCTATAATCTATGATCTACAAAGATTTATTTTCAAACTTGATCTTGTGACTGATGTTGCCTCGTTGGCTTGTATTTTCCTTAGAAGTTCCTTTGTGGCTGACTTGAATGGTATTTTTTGAAATGCTTTCCCTTCTTCTCCAGGCGGGCACCTGATTGCTAAACCTTTTAAATGTCTTCCTTTGATTATTGTTTCCTTTCCTCTGTTTTCCAGGCGGGCTCCTGATTATTTGAAATTTGAATTGCTTCTCCCTTCGTTCTCCAAGCGGGCTCCTGACTACTTGAAATTTGAAGTGTATTCCCTTGTTCTCCAGGTGAGCTCCTACTTGCTGAGACTCGAAATGTATTCCCTTGTTCTCCAGGTGGGCTCCTGATTGCTGAAACTTGAATTGTATTCCTTTGCTCTCCAGGTGGGCGCCTGATTTCAACAAAATAGACAAAAACAAAGAAAACTTTCTGCCCCAGTTTGGTAGCTGGGCATATATATGAGCGTAAACTAAATCATGTTACCAAATATCAGTAAGAACTTGAAAGCTGAGACTTGAATTGTACTCCCTTGCTCTCCAGGTGGGCGCCTGATTGCTGAAACTTGAATTGTTGTTCCTTGTTCTCCAGGTGGACGCCTAATTACTGAATCTTCAGCTGCTTTTCCTTGTTCTCCAGGTGGACGTCTGATTGTTGATACTTTAACTGTTGTTCCTTGTTCTCCAGGTGGACGCCTGATTGTTGATACTTCAACTGTTGTTCCTTGTTCTCCAGGTGGACGCCTGATTGCTGATATTTCAACTGTTTTTCCTTGTTCTCCAGGTGGACGCCTGATTGCTAGTACTTGGTCATGCTCTTATCTTTAACATCCGTGTTGTTCTCCCTGTTCTTCAGATGGGCACCTGACTTCAACAAAATAGACAAAACAAAAAAAAATTATGCCCCAGTTTGGTAGCTGAGCGCATCTGTGAGTGTTAAACTGAATCATATTACCAAATATTACTAAGAATTTGAAAGCTAGGTCCCGTTATCCAGGGGGGTCCTGACAACTCTTAACTAAACGACAATTTTAGATCTAAGCTATATCTTTTAAAGGTATGACTTCTGCTAAATCTTGTTATCTAAGAAGGTCTTAAACTACTCCCCATTATCCGGGAGGGTCCTGACAACTCTTAATTAACGACAATTTTAAGGCTAAATTATATCTACTGAAGGTATGTCTTATGCTAAATCTTGTTATCCAAGCCAGTTTTAAACTACATCCCATTATCCAGGAGGGTCCTGACAATCAAAAATCAAGTCTTATCTTAAGAGTGACAATTTTACGGCTAAATTGTACTCTCTTATAACAATGCTTACTTATCTAATAGAATGCTTAAAGTTACGTCCCATTATTCAGGTGGGTCCTGAAAACTCTTATGCGAACTTTGAAGCCAACTTATATCCCTTTTGGTGCACATTTGTCCTATATTCACTACTTATGTTTTTTTTTGCCTAGGTCCCATTTTCCAGGAGGGTCCTGAAGTTTCGAATTGAGTCTTATCTTAAAAAAATGAAAAATTCAAACCAACTTATATTTTCACGAAGTAGAGCTTATGCTAGATCTTGTACTCATGAATGTTTTGAATTAAAGCTAAGTCCCATTTTCCAGGAGGGTCCTGAGAATTTATACGATCAAACCTGCATGGTACTTGCTTTCCTTACAGGGTACTTCCTGAAATAAATGCCATCTTTGCCCCTGTTTCAAATCAAAGAAAATCTTGTCAGTTTAAAACGTGGTGGTTAGTTGTGGCATTCTTGCTGGGGATGATTTTCTCTTTGGCATGCTTTGCTTCAACAGACTGCCTTGAACTGGTCGAAAGGACTGTTTTGACCTCATGACTGATCCTTAACTGCAGGATCCCCAACTGTTGTTTTTCACTTCTGACCCTTTTATTCGTAACCATACATCTCTCATGACATTACTGAACCATTCCACCGATTTAACCTTTGCTTACACCCTAGGTCGCACTTTTCATCATACTATCTCCAGCATGTCCTAGCCGTATTTTGCTTTGTGCAATTTTGAATCCGGTAGTACACTTTAACATTCCTTCTTATTTGTTGGAACAAGGCTAACCTTGGAAGATCTTTAGAGGAGTAAAATTTAACAGCAATGAAATGCGACGATTTTGAGAATTAAGAATAAAGAAGAAAATCCAAATTTGGATGGCTGTTGGAGATAGAAAAAAGGAACTTATCTGAGTGGAGTCACTGGCACCAATGATCATGGTATGCATTTTGGATTAATCAGCCCAGTCTATTTAACCAATATCCTTTCCAATTGTTTTACTTTGTTCTCAAAGATTTCCACAACCCAATTTTACTTTCCGCCAACTTACGAACCTTGTTCGACTTGCAGTGCCCTGAAGGGTTTTCACCGACAAACCTCTCTCATTCGTTTGTTCCTCAATTCCTTGTCTTCTTATGGTGACCGCGAAGGTTTTCACCGATAAGACTCTCTTATTTTTACTTTCTCTCAGCTTTCATCGCCTCATAGTGCCCGTGAAGGTTTTCACCGATAAGACTCTCTCATTTTTACTTTCTCTCAGCTTTCGTCGTCTCATGGTGCCCATGAGGGTTTTCACCAATAAGACTCTCATTTTTACTTTTCCTGCTTGGACCAGAGTGTTATCCTGATATGAATCACCTCTATTTGCTCAACTTGGCATCTCTCGAAGACTGATCGGAAGGTCTTTCTTTGGACCGTAATGTGGGCTTTTGGATGGGGTTAGAAAGAAAGGGTATTAAAGGCTCAAAACAATTTGACATGGGTTTAAAATTACAACTTTTGGAATCACATTTCTTATTACAAGTACAACTTCTGACCCAGTTTCTTGCTTGGGGATCTTTTGATATTTTATTTTACTATGACTGATTCGTGAGGCCGCCTATGTATCCTTAACAGGAATCAGGTCAAACGTAGTTCACACTTGAATTTCCTTGTTGATATACTTTCTCTTTTCACTTCTTTTCTTTTCTCTTTTCTCTTTTTCTTTCTTCTCTCTCTTTTCGTTATTGATTCCAAAAGAGGGGTATGAAAGAAATAAATAAAGATCAAAAGGGGGAACAAAGGGTAAAGTGTTTAGATAGCAGAACGAATTGCCTTTGTCATTTCAATCTTCGAAACAATGCCCGGTTCAAACAATCAACAATTATAACAAAGAAATCATACATAATATCTCTTGACTGCATCAGAATTGATGGCCATGTCTATGCATTTTCCTTCGATATCTGTTAAACATAAAGCACCATTGGACAATACTCTGGTTACAATAAATGGCCCTTGCCAATTCGGAGCGAACTTGCCTTTTGCTTCAACCTGATGTGGAAGGATACGCTTCAACACTTGCTGACCCACTTCAAACTTTCGAGGACGCACCCTTTTGTTGTATGCTCTTGCCATTCTCTTTTGATATAACTGGTCATGACATACTGCTGCCAATCTTTTTTCATCAATCAAGCTCAACTGCTCCAAACGGGTTTTGACCCACTCATCATCATCAATCTTAGCCTCAGTGATAATCCGAAGGGAAGGGATTTCAACTTCTGCAGGTATTACTGCTTCAGTGCCATATACTAACAAATAAGGAGTTGCACCTACCGAAGTACGAACAGTAGTGCGATATCCCAACAACGCAAATGGTAATTTTTCATGCCATTGCCTCGAACCTTCTACCATTTTCTGAAGTATCTTCTTTATGTTTTTGTTGGCTGCCTCGACTGCTCCATTCGCCTTGGGATGATATGGGGTAGAATTGCGATGTGTAATCTTAAACTGTTGACATACCTCTTCCATCAAGTTACTGTTAAGATTAGCACCATTATCTGTGATGATCACCTTTGGGATTCCGAATCGACAGATGATATTTGAGTGAACAAAATCAACCACTGCTTTCTTGGTTACTGATTTGAAAGTTTTGGCCTCAACCCACTTGGTGAAATAATCAATGGCTACCAAAATGAACCTGTGCCCGTTGGATATTGCTGGCTCAATTGGTCCAATGACATCCATGCCCCAAGCAACGAAGGGCCATGATGCTGACATTGTGTGCAATTCCGATGGTGGAGAATGAATCAAATCTCCGTGTATCTGGCACTGATGACATTTGCGCACAAAATTGATACAATCTCGCTCCATGGTAAGCCAATAATAGCCTGCTCGGAGAATTTTCTTTGCCAACGCATATCCGCTCATATATGGTCCGCAGACTCCCGAATATACTTCGGACATGACAGGTGTAGCTTGTCTAGCATCTATGCATCTTAATAATCTAAGGTCTGGTGTTCTCTTACACAAAACTCCTCCACTTAAGAAGAATCCATTTGCCAACCGTCGAATTGTTCTTTTTTGATCCCTTGTGGCTTGCACTGGATATATCCGCATTCTAATGTACTCCTTGATATCGTGGAACCATGGTTCGCCATCAAGTTCTTCTTCAATCATGTTACAGTAAGCATGCTGGTCTCGGACTTGAATATGCAGAGGATCGACATAAGCTTTGTCCGGATGGTGCAACATTGATGCCAGGGTAGCCAAAGCATCGGCGACCTCATTATGGACCCTTGGAATATGCCTGAACTCCACTGATCGAAACCGTTGACAAAGATTATGCAAGCATTGTCGGTACGGTATGAGCTTCAAATATCGCGTTTCCCATTCTCTTGAATTTGATGTACCAGAAGATCCGAGTCTCCCAAGACCAAGACTTCCTGGATATCCATGTCTGCAGCTAGCCTTAGACCCAAAATACAGGATTCATACTCAGCCATATTGTTGGTGCAATAAAACCGAAGTTGAGCCGTAACAGGATAGTGATGCCCTGTTTCAGAAATAAGCACAGCTCCTATTCCGACTCCTTTCATGTTGGCAGCCCCATCAAAGAAAAGTTTCCAGCCTGGTTTTTCAATTTGCTCCAGGTCATCGATATGCATCACTTCTTCATCGGGAAAATAAGTTCTCAATGGCTCGTAATCTTCATCGACCGGGTTTTCAGCTAAATGATTGGCCAATGCTTGGGCTTTCATCGCAGTCCGAGTCACATAGATGATGTCAAACTCTGTGAGCAATATCTGCCACTTCGCAAATCTCCCTGTCGGCATAGGCTTTTGAAAGATATACTTCAACGGATCCAAGCGCGAAATGAGGTAAGTAGTGTAGGATGACAAATAATGTTTCAATTTCTGAGCTACCCAAGTTAGGGCGCAACATGTCCTTTCCAGATGAGTGTACTTAACCTCATAAGCCGTGAACTTCTTGCTAAGATAGTAGATAGCCTGTTCCTTTCTGCCGGTAATGTCATGCTGCCCCAGTACACAGCCAAATGAATTTTCCAAGACTGTCAAGTAAAGAATCAAAGGTCTCCCTGGTTCTGGCGGAACCAGCACAGGTGGGTTTGACAAGTATCCTTTTATCTTATCAAATGCTTCTTGACACTCATCAGTCCACTTGACCGCAACATCCTTCTTCAGCAATTTGAAAATAGGCTCACAAGTTGTCGTGAGCTGAGCAATAAACCTGCTGATGTAGTTCAACCTCCCTAACAGACTCATCACTTCAGTCTTGTTCCTCGGAGGTGGCAATTCTTGGATGGCTTTGATCTTTGATGGGTCCAACTCGATGCCCCGCCGGCTAACTATGAATCCCAACAGCTTTCCGGATGGAACACTAAATGCGCACTTGGAAGGGTTAAGCTTGAGGTTGTACCTGCGAAGTCTCAGGAAGAATTTTCTCAAATCCCCAACGTGGTCGGCTTGACGCTTTGACTTTATGATCACATCATCCACGTATACCTCAATCTCCTTATGTATCATATCATGAAATACCGTAGTCATTGCTCTCATGTAAGTTGCCCCGGCGTTATTCAAACCAAATGGCATTACCCGGTAGCAATAAGTTCCCCATGACATGATGAATGACGTCTTTTCTTCATCTTCTTCATCCATTAGAATCTGATGATACCCGGCATAGCAATCCACAAAAGATCCTATCTCATGTTTGGCACAATTATCGATCAAAATGTGGATATTGGGTAGTGGGAAGTTGTCCTTCGGACTTGCTTTGTTGAGATTGCGGTAATCGACGCATACTGTGATCTTGCCGTCTTTCTTTGGCACAGGCACGACATTATCCAACCAAATAGGATATCGAGTGACCCGAATGACCTTTGCATCCAACTGTTTAGTAATTTCTTCTTTAATTTTCACACTCATATTAGTTTTGAATTTCCTCAACTTTTTCTTGACGGGAGGAAACACTAGATCAGTGGGCAATTTGTGGACCACTAAATCAGTGCTCAAACCCGGCATGTCGGCATACGACCATGCAAAAACATCTTTGAATTCGATGAGTGATTTGATTAACTCTTCCCGGATCTTTGGCTCGAGGTGGACACTTATTTTAGTCTCTCGGATATTATCTGTGTCTCCTAAATTGACGGCTTCTGTATCATTCAGGTTGGGTTTGGGTTTTTCTTCGAAGTGAATTAACTCCTTACTAATCTCTTTGAAGGCCTCATCCTCATCGTATTCTGATTCGTAATCACAATCTACTTCTTGAACTATTATTTCGGAATCGGATTGATTTTTAAGACTGGGCTGAGAATTCCTTAAGCATGCCATATCATGAGAGCCAACGTAAAAAGAACTGTACAGAAAAAGAAAAAAAAGCAAAAGAAAAAACTATCAGGAATGATAAAGAAAGGGAAACTGCATTTCATTGAATGATGAAAGATAACAAGGTTTGCACACTTCAAACAGACTGAAAGATAAAAATTTGGATTACAACCCTGGAATAATCCAGACAAACTGAAGGAAAATCAAAATAAACTACCAAGACTCCTTTCGAATGGGGAGAGGAGTGGCTTTCCAATTATTAAGCTTTGTTTCTGGCCCAACGAATTGAATTTCTGCGTTGCTAGGACCTTCATCACTTTCCACCATCTTCACACCGTCAAACAACTTTTCAAATCTTTCAATTAACTCCTTGTCAGGATTAATCATAGAACTGGGAATTGTTGTTACTGGGCAACTTCTGGTACCGGACTTGACAAATGATTTGGAAAGACGTGAGACTGGCTTTGGAAGGACCCATGTCTTCTGTTTTAGCTTTTTGGCCTTTCTTATGTCTGCGACAGTGGGCTTGAATCCCAGACCAAACGTTACCAAGTTTTCAGGAAGGGATACCGGCTGTAGGATGCCTTGCAAAGATGAGCCCAAACCTTTACCGAGTACAAAACCATTCTTCAACATCTAATAGGCTACCATGACTTATGCGGCGGTTATCTTTGGATTTGGAATGTATTTCCCATCCGGAACTTTCTCTACTAATATCATGTTAGAAACCTGGTAGACCCATGGTCCCTGGTCATCTTCCACTTCAATGACCGGTACAATGGAATTGCTGCGAGCACATAAATTGTCTTCCCCATGCACCACTATTTCTTGTCTATCCCATTCAAATTTGACTGTCTGGTGTAGTGTTGATGGGACTACTTTAGCAGCGTGGATCCATGGTCAACCCAACAGCAAATTATAGGAAACAGCTATATCCAGCACCTGAAACTCCATTGTGAACTCAACTGGCCCTATCGTCAGCTCTAACGCTATGTCCCCAACTGAATCTTTACCTCCGCCGTCAAATCCCCGCACGCAAATATTGTTCTTATGGATCCTCTCATCTTCTATTTTCAACTTGCTTAGAGTGGAGAGAGGACAAATGTTTGCGCTTGACCCATTGTCAACCAATACCCGGGTCACCACAGAGTTCTCACATTTTAATGTGAGGTAAAGAGCTCTGTTGTGCTCAGTACCTTCTACAGGCAATTCATCATCGAAAAATGTGACTCTATTTACTTCGAAGATTTTGTTAGCTATTTTTTCTAAGTGATTCACGGAGATCTTATCGGGAACGTGTGCCTCATTTAAGATCTTTATTAAAGCTTGACGCTGCTCATCCGAATGGATCAATAATGTCAATAGGGAAATTTGAGCAGGCGTCTTTCTTAATTGTTCCACGATAGAGTAGTCCTGTAGCTTCATCTTCCTCAAGAATTCTTCTGATTCTTCTTCAGTTACAGTTTTCTTTACTAGTGCTGGATTATTTTTAGCTCTTCTTAACTCCTCGGGAGTAAAACACCTTCCCGAGCGAGTCAAACCCTGTACTTCACAGATTTCTTCTTTGACTTCCTTCCCTTTGTACATCACTGTTACCCGTTCGTAATTCCATGGAATAGCCTTGCTGTTGATTATTGGTAACTGGGTTACCGGCTTGATGATAACATGGTCTGCATGAGCACCTTCCACGATTATGACGGGTTTGCTGGCCGCTCCTTGTACAATCACCTTCGCCCCTTCCTGTTTCGTCGCAACTTTGCTCAAAGACCCCTTTTCAACTGCCACAGATGGGTCAACACTCTTTTTGCTTGGCTTGATCACCAACTTCTCACCTGCTGATTGTTCATCTGTCTTGAATCCACTAGACCGAATCATCATGACGGTCTGTGATGGCTTCTTGGGCTCTCCCTCCGCATGCACTATTTCGATCATATTTGCCTCCTGGTGGACTGGCATTGGATTCTTGTTAATATTGGGTGCCTCGGGAGCTTGAACTTCAATTCTATTGGTATTAATAAGCTCCTATATTGCACTTTTCAAGTGCTAGCACTTTTCTGTATCATGACCCGGAGTACCAGAACAATACTCACAGCTGACAGTATAGTCAAGATTCTTTGGAGGAGGATTTGGCAGTTTGGACCGTATCGGCCTTAACATATCCAGTTGTTTTAGCATGTGGAACAGACTAGTGTATGATTCTCCTAACGGAGTAAAGGTTTTCTTTTTCTGCAACCTTTCACCCTTGAATGCTTGACTAGGTCGGAAACTTGGTCTAGGAGTGCTTTGGTAGGCTCATGGATATGGATAAGTATTTTGTAGGACGGGAGTACGCCATTGAGTGTGGACAGGAGGTTGGTTGTATGCTTGTGCATGGTGAACGGAAAAATAAGGTTCTGGTGGTTAATAGTAGTGTTGGGGTGGATTGTGGTGATAAGTTTGTTGGTGGGATCGAGGTTGATTGTAGTGGTAAGGCGAACCTCTGGATCCGGACCAAGTTCTTGAATCAACCATTGCTGCTTCCTCTCTCTTCTTCTTCCCAATCCCTCTTATGTCGCCCTGAATAGCCTGAGTAGTCGCTTTGATAGCCGAATAGCTCATGATTTTATTTGACTTGAGGCCTTCTTCTACCATGCCCCCCATCGTTACTACTTCGTTGAATGACTTTCCCACAGCTGAGACCAAATGGCCATAGTAAGTAGGTTTCAAAGCATGTAGGAAGTAATCTACCATCTCACTTTCCTTCATTGGGGGATCTACTCTTGCTGCTTGCTCCCTCCATCTGTGCTTCTTCTCAAGTTTAGTCAAGGACAGTCGATCTGGAATGATCTCAAGATTGTATTGGAAGTGACAAGCAAATGCTTGCGCCAGATCATCCCATGTGTACCATCTCCCATGGTCTTGGCGGGTATACCATTCCAATGCTGATCCACTCAAACTCTGACTGAAGTAAGCCATTAACAATTCATCTTTTCCTCCAGCTCCCCTCATCTTGCTGCAAAAACCCCTCAAGTGGGCTACTGGATCGTCGTGCCCGTTGTATAGATCGAACTTGGGCATCTTGAAACCTACCGGTAATTGCACATTTGGGAACAGACATAGGTCCTTGTAGGCCACGCTGACTTGCCCTCCCAACCCCCGCATGTCTCTGAATGATTGTTCTAAGCTTTTAACTTTCCTGAACATCTCCTCATGTTCGGTATTTTTGACTAGTTTATCAGCTTCTATCGGGAGGTCAAAGCGAGGAGTATAGGAATGGGTTTCTGGAGCTTTGAAAGTGGGCTCCGAGGGGTAGTATTGGTTGTCTTGGGCCTGGAACATAGGCTCGCTAGGAGATTTGTGGAGTGTAGCTGGTGAAGGTACTACAAAGACAGGAGTTACTGGTGGAGGAGGGTATGGAATTGGTTTAGGGGGTGGAGATTGTGGTGTATGAGAAGTGGTGCCCCGGTAGTGTTGGTAAATGGGAAAGCTCGGGGATATATCGGTGGTAGGATGAACCTGAGCTTGAGCCGATGGTGGAGGGTAAGCGGATGGCGGTTGTCCTTTAGCCCAAGCCTGATACATTTCGGCCATTTGTTGTTTTAATTTGTACATCTCTTTTTTTATGGCGTTAATGTCCAACTCTTCTCCTTCAATGACACTGGTGTATACATCTGGGATAGACATGATTATTTCTCCTTTGGATCTGGTTTGGTAGGGGTGGGTTGCCAGTATGCTTAGGTGTACTAACTGCTTGAATTCTGAATAACAACAACCAAACTTGTTAGTGATCAGAGTTTTAACAAATAAACAACCACACATAGGGATGCAATGCACCTAGGCAATTAGTCATTTCTACCATGTATTTGCTCGGTTGCTTGTGTCATCCCAGCTTTTCCTGACCTTTCCCTTTTATTGTCATTCATGCCTATCTTTTATTTCCCTCCCCTTTTTCATTTTATTCTTTTCTTTTGGTTGTGGTCGAATCTTATGAAGATTGCCTACGTATCATGACCCTGCATGAATCAGACCGAGCGTAGTTCTGGTGGAAACAATTATTATCTCTATTTATTTTAACAAACAAAACAGTACAATGACATTACATTTGGACAACACTTTAAGAAAATGGTTTAAAAGACTCGACATGGACTCAAACTAAAACATGACTATTATATGAAAAGTGCCAACAACTATGACTATGCTTCACTCCATAATCTTTTGCTTTCAATCACTGGAACATCTGCTCACGGTGGGGCTTGACCTGACTGTCCTCCTAGTGTACGGTACATCCTCTCTAACTCCATTGCAAGATGATGGGCAAAAATAGGTGCATGCTCTAAAAACCTTTCATAATCCATCCCTTTGCAGTTTACATAACTTTGAGAGGTGTAAACAGCCAAATCATGGATTTGTGCTCTGAAGTCCTGGAGATTCTGGTCTTGGTTTTGTAACTGTTGTTGACGAGTGGTGGCTATATCTCTTATGTGGCCCTCGCGATCTAAAGCCGACTCCAATTGAGCCCGAAGTCTGGCCTGATCGAGTCTTGCCTGTGCTCTCTCCCTATCAATATCTATATGCTGATGTTCTCTATTGTACCTTCTCATTTCTTCCAATTGTGCATGGAGTTAAGCTTCTGAATGTATCCAATGGTCCTTCTCTCTCTCTCGAATTGAGCCATTTCTTCTTCAAATCTCATTACCTGGCATTCCTCACTAGATTTGGCCTCCTCATTTAACTGTATGATTTTTTCCTTAGCTTTGTCTAACGCCTTTTCAGTCTTTGTCAAGATGGAGTCATAATCTTGCATTTTTTCCATCAGATTGACAATGATTTTCTGATCTTTCCAACTTCTAACTGGCGCTTCAGAGGCTTTCTTCATCTGTTGAAACTGAGCGCGGAGAGTTTTATTCTCGCTAATCAGACTCTTCTTTTCACCTTCTGCTTCTTGTGCTTGTAAGTCTTTCTCCAAATTGAGGTTCCTCAGGCTTTCTTCTAAGGCATGAATAGTTGCTTTGTACCCCTTTTCCTTTTCACCCCAAGCCAACCGTTCTTGGATTTTGTCATCAAAGGCTTGAACATGCGGTCTTTTTATCGGCCTTCTAGGATCAGGTTCTGGTGCATCATCCACATGGGATCTTTTCTCAAACCACCTAGCATAACCCGGATTTATCTCGCCTTTCGCAGGATCTAGAACTTGGGTATCATCTTTCAAGTATCGACAACCATTCCAAATCTGCTGGATTAAAGCCTTAGGGAGAGTGGCTTCGGGGTGTAGCTCAATCACTTGCACACTCAAATCTTCATCATCAGGCACCACTTGGTATCTCCCTAGCTGTCTTAGAACTCTCTGTAGCGCATACGGTTGGACACTTCTTAAACCCAACAGCAGCAAATAACTCTTTAAGGTTGACATGTGTATCACCTCTCTTACTGGGAGCCATCCCAAAGTCCACTCAATTTGACTTGCCATTAAAGATCTTAAATGGGATATCCAGGCTTCCACCCCTTCTGGAGATTTATAATCTTTTATTCTTTCTTCATAACTCTCGATGAAATTGTCCTTGCTTGGACCATACTGCATGAACTTGGGGTGATGTCAGAGATGTTCAGTCAACCACATTTGCAACAAAATATCGCAACCTTCGAAGAATTTTGCCCCGGATTTCCACAAAGTCAACGCCCGATAAATGTCTGAGAGAATGATCGGGGAAAGAGTGTGTTGTTCTTTGGTAGTGAGGACTTGTACGACTCTGGATATGCGAATATCAATCATCCGCTCTTTGTTTGGGAAAACCATGATTCCCAGAAAAGCCACCATGAAAGTGAAGCGACGGTGAATCTGCCAGGTGTCCTTGTTTTGTTTGTTAGTAAGGCCCTTTTCATGAATTTCAAATCCATCCGGCTTTCCGAACCTTGAATATAGGAAGTTGAAAGAACAACACCCTTTGACAACGTTGCTTTTCTAATTTGATTACTGATATTCAGAAGATCAAAGAATCGGTGTACTGAGGGAGCCTTTGGGAATATAAGATTTTGGTTTCTCAAATCTCCGTCAAAACCAGAATATCCAGCTATTTCTTCTAATGTGGGAGTAAGCTCGAAATCAGAGAAGCGAAAGACATTGTGAACAGGGTCCCAAAAAGTCACTAGCGCTGTAATCAAATCATCGTGTGGTTTAACTTTCATAATATCTGTGAGAGCTCCCAAATACTTAATGACCCATTTCTGACCATCTCCTCCTAACTCATACCACCACATCTGAAGCCGAAATAGAAACTCATCTACATCTATGAACGGTGGGTTTTGGATGGTACTCATTTTGTACATGTGAGTGATTTTAATTGAAAACCTCAAAATCAAGACTCATTTGGAAAAAATCATTAATATTTCTAAAAATAAATTCGTATAAAGAAAAAAACACTTCGATGAAGAAGATTTAAAGGTTGTGTTTACTAGCCGGCAAAATATTTTTTTTTTTGAAAAAAAATGACCAAAGGCGGATGTTCTTGCAAAAACAGCCTTCCGGCGCCCTTTTGGGGACATTCGGCATATTTTGGACAAGAATGGCATCGCCTTACTTATGACAACACAATGACATTTATGTACCCACATTTTATTTATTTATTATCTATTTATTTATTTATTTTTTATTTTTTTATTTTAAAATAGTTGGGCCCGATGTGGGTTGCCTACGTATCTCACATCCCGCGAGAATCAAACTTACGTAGTTCGTAATAATAAAACTATTTTTAAAAGAAACACAAAATTTCCTTCTTTTGTTTTTTTTTCAAAATTTCGAAAGAATTTCAAAACATTTTGGAAATTGTTTTTTTTTTCGAAAAACAGCCAATTTTCTTTCTCGGTCCTCACATTGATTTTCCTTTTCTAACTTTTCCTATAAGCTGGTCAACTTGCAAATCCGATACAAATGAATGCACAAGTAGCAAGTAAGATGCATCAGGATGGTCTTTTCATTTCGGGTACACCTGTCCTAGACAGACTCAACCCCTGTGTTGAGTCTGCGAAGTCAAATGCACATGATGCAAACAAACGTTCCTACTAGGGATCTGGCATGAAGCTGAGTTATTCTAAGTGTAAAACCTGGGGTATACTATTCTAGACCTGGCTTACCCAAGCGAACAGCTTAAGCCGAAGTGGGGGCAACGTACCGGGTGCACGAAAGTCTACCCGGCCTAGTTACTTGGCCCAACTTCGTTCTATTTGGTATGACTTCTAACAGAAAGGTGGGTCACGCGCACGTGTGCACCATAAATTCAGAAGACTCAGAAAGAAGAAGAGTTTCGTAACAGTTTATATTTACAGTTCAGATAATATCAAAGCGGTAAAAAGCAAAATTTCGCACATTAAGCACAAACATGTGAATAAAACTAGATAAAAAATAAAGCCAAATATAACAATTATACTAAGCTCAAATTCTTGAACCTTGAACATGAGATTCTGGGTTCTTATCCCCAGCAGAGTCGTCAGAGCTGTCACACCTCCTTTTTACACACCTGAGGGGTATAAGGGAGTTTTTCCAATTTAAGGACAATCAAAATGGGATTATTTATGTTAAATTCAGAGTCACCACTTGGGATATTTATCGCATCCCAAGTCACCAGTTTAAAATCCCGAATCGAGGAACGGTTGACTCTATAATATAGTCCGTGAATATAGAAATCCGGGTAAGGAATTCTGTTAACCCGGGAGAAGGTGTTAGGCATTCCCGAGTTCCGTGGTTCTAGCACGGTTGCTTTAATCATACTTGGCTTATTAAAATTGTTTAATTACTGATTTTAAAACCTATGTGCATTTACCTTTCAACACTTTTTAATCAAGAAAATTATCTTGAAACGGGTTACGCGCATGTATACCCATTTGTTTGGCGCGTCAAAAATTATGTCACGCGAACGTGTCCACAATTAATAATGCTTTACTAATGTTAAGAAAATTGGGCCAAAGTTGCGCATACTCCGATTTTGCTTTTAGAATCGTAATTATGTCACGCGAACATGTACGCAACCACGATAGTATTTTATTAAGATTAAGATTGTTTCGCCCAACGTTGCGCGAACGCATATGTTGGTCTTAATTCTGGAACCCGTAATCATGTCACATGAAATGCACTCGCGATCCGTGACATATTTTATTTAACGTTATTAAGATTTGGATTTGGGTCACATAAATATGCACCCGAGTTTAGGAAGGTAATATTATTAAAATACCCGCCTAAAGCAACTACGCGTTTTAACTTCGCGAGTGCCATGGAATTTTGCTAAATGGCACGCCTCGAATTCTAAGGTTAAGTTAAAAATTAATTAAAGCAAGGGTCACGCAATTGTCATTTTTCTTCGGCATGACGCACCTCAATTAAATTCCTACACTAATTAGTTAATTCGCTCCCACCTATCAAACTGCAGCAACTATTTTAATTTGCAGCCTTAACTACTCATTAATTAAACAACCATTTGCAAGAATAACTAGCCTTACACCAAGGTAGAGATATTTACGAGAATAACCATCTTTCGCATTCTTGAGCCTTAGACTTGAGATGTAAAATTCCAGCAATTAAATGACTTTTATCATGGCACTACAACACCCAGATTTTATTATATTGACTAGCCTAAGCCACCTAAAGCAAACTCGCATAATTAATAAACCAAACAATATTTAACATTCAAATGCAAGTAATTACCTTAAATAAACATACTACTAGTGCAAATGAAGAAAGAAAATAAAGTTGATATTAAGCCTAATGCATAATATAACAAAACTCAACCCGTTCATTTTTCAATTACCCGGATTCTTGTCTCATTCGGAAGTAATCCCAACAACCCAACTAATGCCCATTCTTTTATACTTCTTCAATTAACTGACTGATGGTTTAATTAACACAAGGCTGCCCAGTTCAGGCTCAAACCTGAGCCCAACAGCCTACCTTATTTTAATTACTAATGAGTCTAGATACTATCTAAATCCTGGGCCCAAAGGGAGCCCAGTATTATGTTACCAATGCCAGCCCAATTCAATGACAAAGTGTAATGGCCACGCAGGGATTCAAGGTCGAATCCCTGCAGCAACACGATCAACTCATAGGTTTTCAAATTTAATTTTAAACGTACAATTACACCAACAACCCTTTGAACATATAAAAATAATAATAAAAAATTGCAACATTGTATAAATATAGATACCACTAAGCTAGAACACCCCTAAAATTAATAAACCAAATTCCATTTTAAGTAATTACACATCCATTATGCATAGTAGATCCAAATATATTACGGCAAACTAAGAAGCTCTTACTTAATACATGTTTAATGGAAGGTACATTTAGATCAAACTCATTAAACTACTGCAGAGATGGATTGGAATGAATATCATGCAATCCACAGCCATGAAACACATTCACAAGATGTTATTCACATATTAAGAATTGAAACACCACTGAAACAACTAACTATATAATCACATCTCCCCTTTCTAAAATGGATTCTATACTTAATCACATTTACAGCTTAACTTTGAACATACTCCTTTCAACAATATAAATATAGAAGTTGGCCTACATACTGATCACCAAATGTACTAATTATCCAATCTCATAGATACCTACGACTTTCAAACATTGCCAAACGTTTAACATGACCTTTCATGAACCTTTGATGCTCTACAATGAACTACCCAGCCAATAATACTACAGCAGTCCATACTCAGAACGAACAGCAAGACATATAATAAGATTAAGCTAAGCTAAACAGTTTCGAAAGTGCAGAAACATTCGAATAACAAACTGCATTAGTACAAATTTCTATTTAAGGGAACCAATATTCATATTCATCCATTCTCATACATTGGGAGGTGAGATGAATACCTAGAAATGAGAGTAAAGAGGGGTAAGGTGCAGCAGTAGCATCAATAGGACTCGGCAGTAAAATAAACCAAAGGAAACCAGTTTTTTTAGCCAAATTCAGCCCAGTAGAAGGATCAACTGATACTTAGTAATCAAAATACAGTCAGAACTTGAACCAAACACTTGAAAACTAGCCCATTCAAATCATTTTAACCTATGATTATTTAGGAATTGTTTCATAAAAGAAAAACCTTAAAACCTCGGAAATTTTAATGGAACAGTAAAAAATCTATTTTTTTCAGTATTTCTCAGATTATCTTCTCCTCTGGTCCTCTCTTTTTAGAATGTTCTTTTATGTCTTTTAGAGTACCAGACCTCCCCTCCTTTTTTGTATGAACTTAGTATCTATATATAGGCATTCAACTTAGTGCATTTACCACTATCAATTCAACTTTTCATTTCTTTAATCATCCACTCAATTGTCCACTCAATTATCTAATCCATTAGTGCAATCCTAACCCTGCTATCCACTAGAAATTTCTTAAGTAGGTAAACACTTGAATTATACTTATATTAATCAGTTCTTATCAACATAATTAAAGAAGTTAAACCAAACTATTGAACTAATCCTAATTATTTTGATTAAGTGATTAACGAGATACAATTTCACAGTCTTAAAATAAACTGATATCCTAATCATACGAAACAAATCCACAAAACCAAATCTTAAAGAAACAACAGTGAACAAAAATAATTTATACCAAAGAAAACTGATTGAATTTCAATTGAGATTGACCAGAAAAAGAAAAAGAGACGAGGAAGACAAATATCACAATAACACTAATGAAAAATAAACAAAAACTTGGAAAGAACTCACTGGACAAGCTCAAACTTGGATTTGGCACTCTGAATCAGCCCAAAATAATACCAAACGTTTGTTCCTGATGCAGAACAAACGAGCGTTATTATCTTGTGATGAAACAAGCTTGAATAAGCCCAGAAATCTAACCAAATGATCTTTCATGTACTGGTCAGAATTTTAGGGTTCTAAGGCTCGAACTCATATTCGATATTTGAGGAGTTCTGGATACATTCGAGGGAAACTAATGATATATTGGGCATGAGGGGGTTGTGGAGGTTATGGGATGTCAGTTTGGGGTCGATAGGGTAAACTAGGGTTTGGGTCCGATCTTTGATCTGAAATTCGAGGGATTCTAGGGATATTTGAGAGATAAGGTTTGTGGATTCGGAAAGAGGGGAGTGAGGGAATTCTATGGTGTAAAGATGGGGTGATTTGGGTCACCGGAACCGCCGTGAGGCGATTTCCGGTGGGCGGAAGGCGGCGGTTCATGGTGGCATTATATCGGGTATCTGAAGAGATGGGGGGGAATGAGATAGGAAGGGTCGGGTTTGGGGTAGGGGTAAGGGTCTTGGGTAATTAAATGGAGGATTGATCGCGAGCCGTTGGATTGAATGGAATCAACGGCTCCGATCAAAAGGGTTCGAAACGGCGTCGTTTAGGTTGGGGTGGGGCTGGATCGGGTAGGGGAGCGGATTTGGGCCGGTTTGGATGGGTAATGGGCGTGGTTTGGACGAAAATCGGTTGGGCTTTGGAGAATTTTAATTGAATTGGCCCAAAACTTTAATTCCTTTCATTCTTTTCCTTTTCTTTTTATTTCAAAAGTATTTTCTTCTCAAAAATTAAAAATAAAACCTTAATTAATCTAAGAATACTAATTAACCCCAAATGATAATTATCACGAATAATTAAAAGAAAAATCACACAATTTGACTAAAAATACAAAAATATATTTTTTTGTGAATTTTTATTTTTGTAAAACAACAATTTACTTAAAATGTAAAACTAAATTCTAAATGTAGATGCTATATTTTTGTATTTTCAATGCATTAATAAAATTAAATATGCACAAAATTTGCAAACACTCAAGCAAATTGCACAGTAATTCCTAATAAAAAATCTAATTTTGGAAATTCTTTTTGGAGTAATTCATGTGAGGCAAAAATCACGTGCTCACATGGGGTTCCAGGAATTGTCTTTTCATATCTGATCCCATGACTTGAACAGTACTCTTCAAATTCCCTTGAAGTGTACTCACCTCCATTGTCTCTTCGGAAACGCTTTAGCTTTCGACCCGTCTCCCTTTCCACCAGAGCATGAAACTTTTAGAAAACTTGAAACACCTAATATTTGATTTTCAAGATATAAACCCACAATTTACATAAAACATCATCAATAAAAGTAATAAAATATTTATTACCGCCCATCGATTCAATTTTCATTGGACCACAAACTTCTGAATATACTAAATCAAGTATATTCAATATTCTTTCAGACGATGTTTGAAATGAAACTCTATGCAGCTTATCAAATAAACAATAGTCACAAGGTTTTATGGTTTTACCTTTGGCAAAAGAGATGTGTGATTTCCTGGAAAGAAGCTATAATCACTTCTCGCTCATATGACCCATTCTTTTGTGCCACAAATTTGCAGAAATCTCATCTTGTGTCGTGTTCAACTCACCTTGGCATTTTCTGTATTTGTACTGTACAGCATGCCACGAGCAACTCCCTTTGCAATCACTAATGATTCCTTGATGAGTCTCCACTTTTGATTTGCAAAATAGTTTTCATATCCATCTCGGTCTAAAGCAATTCCCGAGATCAAGTTCATCCGCAAATCAGGTACATGCCACACGTCCTTTAGAACCAATGTGCATCCGATATTTGTCTTGATACAAATGTCACCAATCCCCGCAATCTTTGAGTAACTTGTGTTACCCATTCTAACGGTGCCAAAATCACCTGCTATATATCTGCAAAAAAGATCTCTTATCGGTGTGGCATGGTAAGATGTCGTTGTTTCAACCATCCATTCCGACTCTGGATCTGCCAAGTGCATGCATTCTTCTTCCTCATTTATGAAAATAACAACATTATCATTGTTTTGCACCATGGCAGTTATGTTGTCGTCATTCTTCTGGCCACTGATTTCACCTTTGCCCTTCCTTGGATTTGGGCAATCTCTTTTGAAGTGACCTGGTTGATCATAATTGTAGCAATTTCTAGCTCTTGATTTGGATCAGTTCTTTGACTTCCCACGAGCTCCGAATATACCATAGTTGCTCAAACTCCTTTGATAGCTCTTGCCTCTTCCTTTTGTGATGAGAGCCTATCCTTGATATTTAGGCTTCTTTCTCATCTTCTCATTGAGTAGAAGAGCCGATGTGATATCTTTCAACTCAAAGGTTGTGACGACCCGGGCGGTCGTCTTAAGAATTAATGCCCCGATCCCCTATTAACTACTTTTCCCAAGTTTATTTCTGTTATTTCGATTTGCCGGGATGTTCGGTTTTCAGTTTTGGGACACTTAGTCCCTAAATGAGAGCTTAAGTGTTGGAAAGTTGACCGTAATCGGAACAGTGTGAAGACGACCTCGGAATGGAAATCCGATGGTTCCTTTAGCTCCGTTGGGTGATATTGGGGTTAGGAGCATGTTCGGATTGTGTTTTGGAAATTCGTAACTAATTTAGGCTTGAAACGCCGAAAGTTGAATTTTTGAAGTTTCCGATTCGATAGTGAGATTTTGATCCGAGGGTCGGAATGGAATTTCGAGAGTTGTAGTAGTTCCATTATGTCATTTGGGATGTGTGTGCAAAATTTCCGGTCATTCGGAGGTGGTTTGGTTGGGTTTTGATCAAAAGCGTAATTCGGAAGATTTTAGAAATCTTAGGCTTGAATCCGATGTGTTTTGGTTGAGTTGATGTCGTTTGAGGTGTTTTGAAGATTGGTACAAGTTTGAATAAGGTTTTAGGATATGTTGATGCCTTTGGTTGAGATCCCGGGGGCCTCGGGTGTGTTTCGGATGCTCAACGGATCATTTTTAGTTGTTAAAAAGTTGTAGAATTGCAGGTTCAGTTGTTGCAGTTATTTACTCTTCGCGTTCGCGAGTGTACCCTCGCGTTCGCGAAGAGTCAGTGGAGGTTAGTGAAATTTTAGCCTTCGCGTTCGCGAGGAAGGCTCTGCGTTCGCAAAGGGCTGGATACTTGTGAATCGTGTTCGCGATTGTGCTTCGCGTTCGCATTGGAGGAAAATTGGCCCAGTAGAATTTACTCATCGCGTTCGCGATGAGAGGAAGGCGTTTGCGAAGGCTTGTCTGGGTAAATCATCGCGTTCGCGAGGGCCTTGTCGTGTTCGCGTAAGAGTACTTTTGGTCAACGTCATTTTTGTGCTTCGCGAATGCGAGGCCTTGACCGCGTTCGCGAAGAAGGAATTAAATGCCTTGGCAGAATGTTTTAAAAGGTTTATTTCGCGAATTTTAACCTAGGTTCCTCCATTGTTAGGCAATTTTGAAGCCTTTTGAATAGGGTTGAAGAGGGATTCAAGGGGAATCACTTGGAGGTAACATTTTTGACTTCATAACTCGTTTTTATGTGATTAAGCACCTAATTAATGGTGAAAAATTTGAGAAAAATAAGTAATTAGGGCTTGAGTTTAAGAGACATTTAAATGAGGATTTGAGGGGTCATTTGGACTTCGATTTTAGTATTCTTGTTATGTATAGACTCGTGAGAGTACGAGGTTTCTGAAAATGTAAATTTCTCCCGATTCCGAGATGTGGGCTCGAGGGGCGTTTTGGTTATTTTACCTAATTTCGCGTATTAGCTTAGAATTTAATTGTAGAATCAGTTACTTGAAATGTTACTTACATTATGAAATTTAATTGAATAGATTTGGGCCATTTGGAGTCGAGTACTCGTGGCAAGAGCGTGGTTTCAGATTGATTTTTGAGCCGGTTCGAGGTAAGTGGCTTGTCTAACCTTGTGTGGAGGACCTTCCCCTTAGGATATGATATATTTGATAATTGAAATGTCTTGTACGTGAGGTGACGAGCGCGTACTTGAGCTAATTGTTGAAAATTCGATTTTTCCTTAAGTATTTCAATTGAGTCCTTTTTCCTATTTTATTCTTTTGTGAGTTTAGTCTAGATATGGAGATGTGGGGTATCGATCCTCGTACCTCTCGCATGCTAAGAGAGTGCTCTACCGTGTAGTATGGTTGTTGCTAAATTATCGTACGAAGATAGCAATGACTTCAATAGCAAGATGGCTTTATCTTCTTCCTTGATTTTCATGCCGAGGTTGGCAAGCTGTCTGATTAGTCTGTTAAACACATTTAAATATGACAAAAAATCCATACCTTCACCCATGTGTAGGGCGTATAACTGTATCTTTGGGTATAATTTATTTGCCAGCGTTTTGGTATAGGATTTCCAACCTTGTCCAAATGACACATGCGGTGTCTTCATCAATGATGTTATTTACCACATCATCTGATAAGTGCAACCTGATTGCACTAGTAGCCCTTTCATGCAAGTCAGCCCAACCCTCAGCTTTCATGGTATCAGGCTTTTTGGCATCAGCATCTAGTACCTTGTGTAATCCTTGTTGGATGAACAGATCTCTTATCCTTCTTTGTCATGTTGAGAAACCTCTATCTCCATTGAATTTTCCTACCTCTTACTTTACTCCGGACATTTTTTTTCCACCGAGTATAGTACTACCGACATTGAAGAGTACTTCTGCAAATAAGAGAAACTTGTGCTCTGATATTAGTTGTTGGGAATAAACCCCCACAGAAATAATATTAACGGAAATAAAAGCGGAAAAATAACGTAGTACCGAGATACGGTAATCAACAAGAATAAAAGAACAACAAGAACATAAAGATTTTAACGTGAAAACCCTTCTGAATAAGGGGGAAATTACGGTCCCGAGACGAGCAAAGTAATCCACTATAATAAGGAATTTTATAATCCGAAGTCCCGAGTAAATAGTCCAGTAACTAATATACACTCAAAATAAATAACCTTTCTTTTGAGATTTCACCTCACTACAATATCACACACACTCTCTATCTTTCTACACAGACTATTTTTCTATCTTTGAAATATTTGAAGCTTTGTTGCTTCTGTGTGTCTAAAGAATGAAGCCAGTGCATCTATTTATAGGAAGAGTGGCCTCACTTCAACCAATCAGAAGCTTGCCTCGTTTCAACTTGCCAATTTGATTCTTGCAAATTAATATCAAAACCAAGTTTGGTCAAAACTTGTTTCGGTGATCTCACAGCCCACCATTTGCCAAATCCAATTTGGCATCTTGAAAATTTCCCTTCTTTTCTTTTTCATTATGGGGATAGACCCCACAGATTCTCCCCCATCTTTAATAGGACTGAACTAAGCCAGGCAAATCTCCATCCTAATTCGCGGATGCATCGCAATGTTCATACATGTTATTTGAAAATCCAAGTTTTGTATTAAAAGCTAAGTTGTGGTCAGTAGCGGAGCCATGATTATTATTAAGAAATGCCAAAATTCTAAAAAGTAAATACACGAATAAGTCAAGGGGATTCAATATATTATATATGTATAAGTAATTTTATATATGTAAACAGTATAATTGTCCTACGAAGGTTTGTCAATTGACACCCCTTGAAGCTTGAGCTAGTTTTGTTTCCAAGGAGAGCTACCTTGAAAATAATAATTAAACGGAAGATTATAATTGCTCATCTACTTTCAAATATTAATTAAATGGTTTTTTTTTTCTTTTTAACGGACAGCTCAAATATAGAGGAGGGTCAGTGACTTCCTTCATTACTACTATATAGAAGAGGGAATAAGTAGGCAGCAGGTCAACATGCCTGCTTACCGACCATGGATTATTTTGGAATTTCGAAGTGTTTGAACTTTAGAGCTATTGTACTTCATTGCAACAAAAATGTCACGACCCAATTCCACTATAGGTCATGATGGCGCCCAACACCCTTGTCAGGCAAGCCAACGTGGAAATAATAATAAGTTCTCATTTTACTTTTACCAAAATAATTGCAGTAATTTCTTAAGTTAAAGCTAAAACAAGTAATGTACCAAAAATAATTATACAATTCCCAAAAGAATAGTCTACTAATGTGTGTGCCAAGACTTAGTGTCACAAGTTTACGGGTAACTAGTAGAATATACAAAAGAATAAATCTATCCAACTGTCTGAAATAAAATAGACAGCCAAAATAAAGAGAGACTCCATTATGATGTTGAACGGAACAGGAAGGGAGCAACTCACCGTCAAAGTATCGGACACTGATCAAGAATGCGCACCGGACTGGTAACCAGATATACCTGCCTCAGATCCTGTACAATTAAGTACAGAAGTGTAGTATGAGTACATAAGCAATATGTACCCAGTAAGTATCCTGTCTAATCTTGAAGAAGTAGAGATGAGAGGTCGACTTGATACTTACTAGGGTCAAATAATATGAGCAATGAATTATACTGAGCATGGATAGAACAAATAATTAGCAGTTTATAGCAAGAAATAACAGGTCCTCTCCTAGAAAATATCATAGTTGGCCACTTTCGTTCCTAGCCAAATAATAAAGCTCATTTCAGAGAAAAATACTGAGTAAAGCATGCGCAAGTAGTGCCGAGGATGTACGGCCCGATCTAACATGAAAATAAATTGTGCACAGTCGAGGGTCGAATGGCGCGAACCATAGATGCATCTATTACCCTGCTCGCAAATCAAACATGCGACGTGGTCAAATATAATTAAACACAATAACAAGCAGACAGGAATATGTAACTGGGGAGCAACTACTCACAAAAATATCAACTTCTCTTTAAAAAGGCCAACAAAGATAATGTTCCTTTTACTAGTCTCATTCACCATAATCACCATGATTTAGACAACCCAAATTTAATATAAAGTTGCAAAAATATCACATAAAGCATGCTTTTGGGTCCTAGACTACCCGGACATAGCATAATGGTAGCTACGCACGAACTTTCGTCACCTAGTACGTACGTAGACCCCGCATTTAATGGCAAATTATTTGATTATATCACCTGTGGGGACAATTCCCTCTTACAAGGTTAGATAGGAGACTCACCTCGCTCCGAAGCGTACTTACAATATCAAGAACGAGCTCAAACTCTCAATTTGGAGCCGATCCAAAACTAGATAAACGAGGTAGGAATTAGTCAATACAAGCTCACAAGATCGCATTCTAACTATTTAAGCAATTTCCCAACCTTAGACACAAGTTTCCTAAAATCCGACCACGGGCCCACGGGCCCGGATCCCAAAACATTTCGAAGAAAGTTGTTCTCTATAACCTAAGGATTAATAATATATGATTTCTACTTCATTACATAATAAATTTCGTGGTTAAATCTAACTTTTATCAAAACCCTAGGTTTTCACTCAAATCCCATGATTTCCACTAATTTTACTGGGTTAATCCACCCAAAACTCAAGTATTAAACTATAAATAAGTAGGGTAAACTTACCTCAAGATGCTAGGTAAAGGTCCTCTCTCAAGAGCTCCAAAATCGCCCAATGGGTGAGTGAAAATGGCCAAAATGACTTAGAGCCCGGAATAAATGAAGCTCACTGCTTCAGTGATTTCCGCATCTACGGTCCTGGGCCGCACCTGCGCCCACTGCATCTGCAGGAAGGGACCCGCTTCTGTGGAATCTCAATTGGGTTGCTGGGTCGCATCTGCAACATACAAGCTACATTTGCGGCTCCGCTTCTGCGGAAAAACAGCCGCTTCTGTGGCTTTGGGCCTGGCCTGGCTTGGCCGCATCTGCGAGTGGTTGACCGCTTCTGCGGTCTCACACCTGCGTCCGACCAACCGCAAGTGCGGTTATGATAGATAACTGGAGCTTCATCTCCTTCCCAAAATTTCCAACTTCACTCGAGCCTCGTCCGATTGTTGCTCGGGGCTCTCGGGCCCTGCCCAAACATACCGACAAGTTTGAAATCATGAAACGGACCCGCTCGAACCTTTGGAACGCCCGAAACAATGCTAAATCTAAGAATCACCCCTTAAAACCAATTGGATCAAACTTATGAACTTCAAGTTCTTCAATTCACTTCTAACGTGCCGAAACGTACTTATACTACTCGAATTGACACCAAATTTTACGGGCAAGTCTTAAATGTTATGTTGAACCTATACTGGGCTCCGGAACGAACATACGAGCTCGATACCAACGTGATCAATCATTACTTAGTTTCTTTAAATCCTTAGAATTTCAGTTTAACAATTTCAAATAAAAATTCATTACTCGGGCTAGGAACCTCGAAATTCGATTCCGGGCATATGCCCAGATTCCATATTTTCCTACGGACCCTCTAGGACCGTCGAAACACAAATTCGGGTCCGTTTTCTAAAATTGTTGACCAAAGTCAAACTTAGCCTTTTAAGAAAATCTTAAAGAATCAAATGAGCCTATTCCAACATAAACTCTTCAAAATCCCAAACCAATCATCCATGCAGGTTGTAAATTAGTTAAAGCGAGTGCGGGAAGTTTTATTTAGGGGAACGGGGTTCTAAAAAGCAAAACGACCAGTCGGGTCGTTACATTCTCCACTTCTGAAACAAACGTTTGTCTTAGAACGGACATAGAAAAGTACCTGAGGTGCTGAATAAATGTGGATATCTGCTCCACACGTCCTCCTCAGACTCCCAAGTCGCCTCCTCGACTGGTTGGCCCTTCCACTGGACCTTCACCGCTAAAATCCTCTTGGATCTTAACTGGCGATCCTGTCTATCAATAATGGCAACTGGTTCCTCCTCATAACTCAGACTCTTATCCAGATTAATGGTACTGAAGTCTAACACATGGGACAAGTCGGCATGATACCTCCAAAGCATAGACGCGTGGAAAACTGGGTGAACTCCTAATAAACTGGGGGGTAAAGCAAGCTCGTAAGCAACCTCCCCAACTCGCCTCAACACCTCAAATTGGCCAATAAACCTTGGGCTCAGCTTGCCCTTCTTCCCGAACCTCATAACACCCTTCATTGGTGAGACTTTCAAGAGGACTTTCTCACCAACCATGAATGATACATCACGCGCCTTCTGATCCGCAAACTCTTCTGTCTGGACTGAGCATTGCGAAGCCTCTCCTGAATTAACTTTACCTTGTCCAAGGTATCTTGCACCAAATTTGTACCGTATAGCTTAGCCTCTCCAGGCTTGAACCACCCGATAGGAGAACGACATCGCCGCTCATATAAAGCCTCAAATAGAGCCATCTCAATGCTGGACTGATGCTGTTATTGTAAGCAAACTCTACCAAAGGCAAGAACTGATCCCACTATCCTCCAAAGTCAATCACACATGCTCTAAGCATGTCCTCCAAAATCTAAATTGTCCGCTCTGACTGTCCGTAGGTTTGAGGATGGAATGTTGTGCTAAGATCTACACGGGTCCCCAACTCAATCTGAATGGCTCTCCAGAAATGGGAACTGAACTGAGGGCCTCTATCTTATATGATGGAAACAGGCACACCATGCAACCTGACTATCTCTCGAATGTAAATCTGGGTCAATCTCTCTGAAGTGTAAGTAGTCACAACCAGAATAAAGTGTGCTGACTTGGTCAACCTGTCAACAATGACCCATACTGCATCAAACTTCCACAAAGTACGGGGCAACCCAACTATGAAGTCCATAGTAATGCGCTCCCACTTCCACTCTGGTATAGGCATCTCCTGAAGTAGGCCACCCAGCCTCTGGTGCTCATATTTGACCCACTGTAAATTCAAGCATGTAGCCACATACTCCACTATGTCCTTCTTCATTCTCCGCTACCAATAATGTTGTCTCAAGTCATGATACATCTTTGTCGCACCCGGATGAATGGAATACCGCAAACTGTGTGCCTCTTCTAGTATCCTCTCCCTCAAACCATCAATATTAGGAACACATAGGCGACCCTGGAGTCGCAAAACACCATCCTCGCCAATAGAAACCTCCTGGCACTACCCTGAAGCACTGTCTCTCTGAGAACCGCCAAATGTGGATCCTCGAACTGTCGGGCCTTGATCTGCCCCAATAATGAAAACTGAGCAACAACGCACGCAAGGACTCGGCTGGGCTTTGAAATATCCAACCTCACAAGTCTGTTAGCCAAGGACCGAACGTCCAAAGCTAGTGGCCTCTCCTCTGTTGGAATGAATGTCAAGCTACCCATACTCTCTGCTTTCCTGCTTAAGGCATCCACAACCACATTTGCCTTGCCCGGATGATAAAGAATGGTGATGTCATAATCCTTCAGTAACTCAAGCCATCTACACTGCCTCAAATTGAGATCCCTCTGCTTGAACAAATGTTGTAAGTTGCGATGATTAGTATAAACCTCACATGACACCCCATACAGATAATGCCTCCATATTTTAAGAGCATGAACAATCGTGGCCAACTCCAAATCATGCACAGGATAATTCTTCTCATAGATCTTCAGCTAACGCGAAGTATATGCAATAATTCGCCCCTCTTGCATTAATACACACCCCAATCCAACGCGCGAAGCATCGCAATATACCGTATACATCCCTGAACCGGAAGGCAACACAAGAACTGGTGTTGTAGGCAAAGCTGTCTTGAGCTTCTGAAAGCTCGCCTCACAATCATCGGACCAACGGAAAGGAGCACCCTTCTAGGTCAATCTAATCAGAGGTGATGCAATAGATGAAAAACCTTGCACGAATCATCTGTAGTAGCCTGCTAACCCCAGGAAACTCCTAATCTCGGTCACTGAAGTAGGACGTGGCCAACTCTTAACTGCCTCAATCTTCTTGGGATCCACCTTAATACCCTCTCCTGACATAACATGCCCCAAGAATTCCACTGACTCTATCCAAAACTTGCACTTGGAGAACTTAGCATATAGCTTCTGCTTTCGTAAGGTCTGAGGCACTACTCTCAAATGTTGCTCGTGCTCCCCTAGGATACGTGAGTATATCAAGATGTCGTCAATGAAGACGATGACAAATGAATCAATATAAGTCCTGAACACCCTATTCATCAAGTCCATGAATGCTACTGGGGCATTAGTCAAGCCAAAGGACATCACCAGAAACTCATAATGGCCATATCTATTCCGGAATATAGTCTTCGGAACATCCGAGTCCCGAATCTTCAACTGATGATACCCGGACCTCAAGTTGATCTTAGAGAACACCCTAGCACCCTACAACTGGTCAAATAATTCATCGATGCGAGGCAATAGATACTTGTTCTTTATGGTGACTTTGTTCAACTAGCGATAATCAATGCACATCCGCATAGTCCCATCCTTCTTCTTCACAAATAACACTGGTGCACCCCAAGGCGATACACTGGGTCTAACAAACTCCTTCGCTAACAACTCCTCAAGCTACTCCTTCGGAGCCATACGGTACGGTGGGATAGATATAGGCTGGGTGCCTGGAACCAAATCAATACAGAAATCAATATCACAATCCAGTGGCATACCAGGAAGATTTGAAGGAAACATATCGGCGAACTCCCGAACTACTAGAACTAAATCAATTGTCGGAGACTCTGCGGTGGTGTCCCGAACATAAGCCAAATAAGCCAAACACCCTTTCTCGACCATATGCCGAGCCTTCAGGAAAGAGATAAACCGACTAGAAGTATCAACTGTGGAACACTTCCACTCCAACCTCGGCAACCCTAGCATTGCTAATGTAACAGTCTTGGCATGGCAATCTAGGACGGCGTGATATGGAGATAACCAGTCCATGCCCAGGATGATCTCAAAGTCGATCATATCAAGTAATAGGAGATCCGCTCTAGTCTCGAAACCACAGAATGTGACCACACAGGATCGGTAGATCCGATCCACAACCACAGAATCGCCCACAAGAGTGGACACATGAACAGGAATGCCCAAAGGCGCAGGAGGAATAACCAGGAAATGAGAAAACAGAGATGATACATATGAATAGGTAGACCCTGGATCAAATAATATCGAAGCATCTCTACCGCAGACGGAAATAATACATGTGATGACAGCATCTGAGGCCAATGCATCTGGCCTAGCTGGAAGGGCATAGAATCTGGCTGGAGCGCCGGCTAGCTAGCCTCCACCTGACTGAGCAGTAGCTGGCTGACCTCTCCCTGCCTGGCCTCCACCTCTAGGACGGCCTCTACCCGTCTGTCCCCCGCCTCTAGGAGGCTGAGCAACCGGTGCTGAAATCATAGGTTGTTGACCCTACTGTACTGCCTTGCCCCAAAGTCTGGGATAGGTCCTCTTCATGTGACCCGGATCTCCACACTCATAGCAACCCCTCGGCACCATAGCCTACTACCCTGAAGCCTGAGCTTGCTGACCCGAATATCCACTAGAAGAACCCTGAATGGCTGGTGGGCGATATGAACTCTCTGGCATGGCACTAAAGTAAGCACTAGAAGAACCCTGATGACCAGAATACCCGCCAGAGGAACCCTAAATAGCTGGTGGACGGTAAGAACTCTCCGGCATCGCACTGAAATAAGGTCTCACTAGAGCACCTCGGGGAGGTGGTGGTGGTGCTGGATACGGGGGCCTGCTAGGCTGACCCCTCCCGGTATGCCCCTACCCTATCTGGGGCACCTCTGAACTCTCCAGAAAATCGGGCCCTCTTGTCCTGCTGGTACTTCTCTCTACCCTTCTGGCGATATCCCTCAATCCTGCGAGCAATCTCCACTACTAGCTGATACTCAATGCTCATTTCCATATCTCGGGACATACTAGCTCGAATACCGAGGTGCAACCTGTAAAAAATCTCCGCACTCTCTCTGCATCCGTGGGAAGTATCATGAGTGCATGGTAAGACAACTCAGAAAACCTCACCTCATAATCGGTCACAGACATCTGACCCTGATCAAGATGCTCAAACTGATACCGCAACTCTTCCCTCTCAGAGGGTGGAATATACCTATCCATGAATAACTGTGTGAACTGACCCCATATGAGGAGAGGAGAAATTGCTGGCCTACCAAGAACATAAGACTGCCACCATCTGCGGGCCCTGCCATAGAGTTGAAAAGTAGTAAAGTCAACCCCATGCGACTCCAATATCCTCATGTTGTGCAGTCTGTCCCTGCACCTATCAATGAAATCCTGGGCATCCTCATCACCCCCAAATAAAGGAGGGTGAAGTCTATTCCATCTATCCAACAGCTTCTGCGGGTCACCATCCGCAACTGGTCTGGGCTCGGGCACCTTTGCAGCAACTGGTTGAGCCCCATCCGCGGTAGTGCACCCGGAATCTGATACACTGCAACTACGTGGCCAAGAACCTAAGCAATAGGGGTCTATACTCCCCCTCTTGCCTGTGATGTAGCTGGATCTGCTGGAAATAAACCAGCCTGAGTCATGGTATCCATGAAAAGCAGCATACGGCCCATGACCTCCTGAAAATTCGATGTTGTCATAAAGTCTGCCGGGGTAGGCTCAGCTGCGGGCACCTCGCCCTGCTCCTCAATGATAGGATCTCCTACAGGGTCTACTGGTGGTAATACTGGGACAGCTCTGGGATGCCCTCGTCCCCTACCTCGGGTCGGTGCCCTCCCCCCGCCTCTGCCTCGGCCTCTAGCAATGTGGGGAGCAGCTCCTCCCGGGTCTGGAACATCAGCCGTGCGTGTCTTCACCATCTGTGAGAGAATAGAAGACGGAAATTTAGCATACCAACCACTGCATGATAAGAAATAAATAAAGAGTAGTTTTTCTAACACCCTATAGCCTCTCGAAGATAAATACAAACGTCTCTGTACCGATCTGCAAAACTCTATTAGGTTTGCCCATGACTTGTGAGACCTACGTGAACCTAATGCTCTAATACCATATTGTCACGACCCAATTCCACTATTGGTCATGATGGCGCCCAATACCCTTATCAGGCAAGCCAACGCAAAAATAATAATAAGTTCTTATTTTAATTTTACCAAAATAATTGCAGTAATTACTTAAGTTAAAGTTAAAACAAGTAATAACCAGTAATGTACCAAAAATAATTATACAATTCCCAAAAGAATAGGCTACTAATGTATGTGCTAAGACCTGGTGTCACAAGTTTACGGGCAACTAGTAGAATATACAAAAGAATAAATCTATCCTACTGTCTGAAATAGAATAGACGGCCAAAATAAAGAGAGACTCAATCATGCTGTTAAACGGCACAGGAAGGGAGCAGCTCACCATGGAAGTCTCGGACACTGATCAAGAATGCGCACCGGACTAGTAACCAGATGTACCTGCCTCAGATCCTGTACAATTAAGTATAGAAGTGTAGTATGAGTACATAAGGAATATGTACCCAGTAAGTATCATGTCTAATCTCGAAAATGTAGAGACGAGAGGTCGACTTGACACTTACTAGGGTCAAATAATATGAGCAATGAATTACACTAAGCATGGATAGAACAAATAATTAGCAGTTTATAGCAAGAAATAATAGGTCCTCTCCTAGATAATATCATAGTTGTCCACTTTCGTTCTAGGGCAAATAATAAAGCTCATTTCATAGAAAATTATTAAGTAAAGCATGCGCAAATAGTGTCGAGGACGTACAGCCCGATCTAACATGAAAATAAATTGTGCACCGCCGAGGGTCGAATAACGCGAACCATAGATGCATCTATTACCCCGCTCGCGAATCAAACATGCGACGCAGTCAAATGTAATTAAACACAACATCAAGCAAACAGGAATATGTAATTGGGGAGCAACTACTCACATAAATATCAACTTCTCTTTAAAAAAGCCAAGAAAGATAATGTTCCTCTTACTAGTCTCATTCACCATAATCACCATGATTTAGACAACCCAAATTTAACATAGAGTTGCAAGAATATCACATAAAGCATGCTTTTGGGTCCTAGACTACCCGGACTTAGCATAATAGTAGCTACGCACAGACTCTCGTCACCTAGTGCATACATATCCCCCGCATTTAATGGCAAATTATTTAATTATATCACCTATGGGGACAATTCCTTTTTACAAGGTTAGATAGGAGGCTCACCTCGCTCTGAAGCGTACTTCCAATATCAAGAACTTGCTCAAACTTTCAATTTGGAGCCGATCCAAAACTAGATAAACGAAGTAGGAACTAGTCAATACAAGCTCACAAGATCGCATTCTAACTATTTAAGCAATTTCCCAACCTTAAACACAAGTTTCCTAAAATCCGACCCCAGGCCCACGTGCCCGGATTCCAAAAAATTTCGAAGAAAGTTGTTCTCTATAACCTAAGGATCAATAATATATGAATTCTACTTCATTCCATAACAAATTTCGTGGTTAAATCTAACTTTTATAAAACCCTGGGTTTTCACTCAAATCTCATGATTTCCACTAATTTTAGTGTGTTAATCCACTCAAAACTCAAGTATTAAACTAGAAATAAGTAGGGTAAACTTACCTCAAGATGCTAGGTGAAGGTCCTCTCTCAAGAGCTCCAAAATCGCCCAATGGGTGAGTGAAAATGGCCAAAATGACTTAGAGCCCGCAATAAATGAAGCTCGTTGCTTCAGTGATTTCCGCATCTACGGTCCTAGGCCGCACCTGCGCCCACCGCATCTGCGGAAAGGGGCCCGCTTCTACGGAATCTCGACTGGGCCGCATCTGTGAGATGCAAGCCGCATTTGCGGCTCCGCTTCTGCAGAAAAACAGCAACTTCTGTGGTTTTGGGCCTGGCCTGGCTTGGCCACATCTGCGGTCTCGCACCTGCGGCCGACCAACCGCAGGTGTGGTTATGACAGATAACTGGAGCTTCAGCTCCTTCCCAAAATTTCCAGCTTCACTCGAGCCTCGTTCGATTGTTGTTCGGGGCGCCCGAACATACCGACAAGTCTGAAATCATGAAACGGACCCGCTCGAACCTTCGGAACGCCTGAAACAATGCTAAATCTAAGAATCACCCCTTAAAACCAATTGGATCAAATTTATGAACTTCAAGTTCTTTAATTCACTTCTAACGTGACGAAACGTACTTATACTACTCGGATTGACACCAAATTTTGCGGGCAAGTCTTAAATGTTATATTGGACCTGTACTGGGCTCCAGAACGAACATACAAGCCCGATATCAACGTGATCAATCATTATTTAGTTTCTTTAAATCCTTAGAATTTCAGTTTAACAATTTCAAATAAAAATTCATTTCTCGGGCTAGGGACCTCGGAATTCGATTCCGGGCATACGCTCAGATCTAATATTTTCTTACGAACCCTCCGGGACCGTCGAAACATGAATCCGGATTCGTTTGCTAAAATTGTTGACCAAAGTAAAACTTAACCTTTTAAGAAAATCTTAAGGAATCAACTGAGCCTATTCCAACCCAAACTCTTCCAAATCCTAAATAAATCATCCCCGGAGATCGTAAATTAATTAAAGCGAGCGCGAGAAATTTTATTTAGGGGAATGGGGTTCTAAAAAGTAAAACGATCGGTTGGGTCGTTACAGAAAAACCAGATTGTTTTAGTTGAGTATATCTTCTCTGAAAATGGGCCTAGGACTTCTGATTTCACACGCAAACTTCCAGATGTACATAAAATCGTGGGCCCCGTTAAACCCTCACAGATAACTCTTAAATGCAGCTTTTTAATATTAAAGTGCTTTTATTATTTCTTCAAATTTGAAAGTAAATTTGAAATTGATATGACCTTTAAAATATAAAATAAAGAAATGTTATAAATATATTATATTATGGATGTTCATTTAGTACTCCGTTGTAAATAATCTTCCTGAAGAAGCTTATCCATATGGGACTCCACCGTAAATATGTTTATCTATTTAGTACTCTATTGGAAATAAGCTTCCTGAAGAAGCTTATCACTTCGGTACCCGGTTATGGATAAACATTACCCTAGGTAGAAGATTATCCATATCTTGTATAGTAGCAGCTTACACAGCAGCTTGCAGTAGCAGCTTACACAGCAACTTGTAGTAGCAGCTTACACAGTAGCTTACACTGCAGCTTGTAGTAGCAGCTTACACAGCAGCTTGTAGTAGCAGCTTACAGAGCAGCTTCCTTTCTTCTATAAATAGAAGAGATTTCAGTTCATTATGTACATCAGTTTGAATTCGAATAATATATCAGTTTCTCTCTATACTTGTCTTTACTTTATAGTCTTTATTTCATAACACGTTATCAGCACGAGACTCTGCCATCTCGAGCAAATATTTTGAAAGTATCTGAGGTAAGAAATTTCTTTTCCTAAATAATGTCAAATCTTTCTAAACTTGAATTTGTAGCCCTGGATATATCGGGCAAAAGCTACATATCTTGGGTGCTTGATGCTGAAATTCATCTTGATGCGATGGGTCTGGCAGACACCATCAAAGATAAAAATCAGGCATCAAACCAAGACTGTGCCAAAGCAATGATATTCCTACGACATCACCTTGATGAGGGCTTGAAAATGGAATATCTTACTATTAAAGATCCAGTCATACTGTGGAATAATTTGAAAGATAGATATGACCACCTGAAGATGGTCGTTCTTCCACAAGCATGATATGATTGGACTCATCTAAGGCTACAAGATTTTAAATCTATCAGTGAGTATAATTCTGCTATGTTCAGAATTATTTCCCAATTGAAGTTATGTGGTGATAATATTACTAATCATGATATGTTGGAGAACACTTTCACCACTTTTCATGCCTCGAATATGCTCCTGCAGCAGCAATATCGAGAGATGGGATTTAAAAAGTAATATTTTACTTATCTCACATCTTCTTATAGCCGAGCAATATAATGGGCTATTAATGAAAAATCATGAAAGTCGACCTACTGGTTCTTGTCCATTCCCTGAAGTGAATGAGACGAACTTCCACCCGGCTAAACGTGGAAAAGGTCGTGGCCCCAGTCATGGTCACGGTCGTGGTCGGAAAAGAAACTCTAATCATGGTAATAATAATGCATCAAAGAACACTCCTCACCACCAGTGGTGGAAAAGGAAGGAACAAAAGTATGAAGCGGTGCAAGCACCAAATACAGAAAATGCATGTTATAGATGTGGAGAAAAAGGGCATTGGTCACGTACCTGTCGTACGCCAAAGCACCTGGTTGAGCTTTATCAAGCCTCCCTAAAGAAGACAGAGAAAAATGCTGAAGCAAATTTTATTTCTGAAGATAATTTAGACTTCATGCATTTGGATGTAACTGATTACCTTGCACTCCCAGAAGGAGAAACAAGTCATGTAATCGGTGGTGAATCTGTAGAAATGTAAATATTTTAATTTTTGTTATTTGTAATGGATAGTATGGTTATGTAATTGTTGTACATAAAGAAAAATTATGATTTGATAATGATGTTTACTATAATATATCTTGTTTATGTCATTTTGAAGAATATGGATAACATTATTAGATCAACTTAAACTCTAACAGAGTTTGCAAGAAATATACAATCACAAGAAGTGGTTATATTTCGTATATCTCATTGTAATTATATTTTGTTAACTACCAGAAGTGGTATATGCCTATGATCACCAGAAGTGATAATTTAGGCTTTCTATGGTTACAATTGAAGATAAGCTACATAAATATTCTCTATATTAAATGCACGCCTCGATTTGCTCCTGAAGTAGTAAATATTTTAAAAGAGGTTGAGGCATCACAATTTGATGTGATTAATGCGCATTCAGATAATTATGTTCGATTTCCTGAAGGATGAGAACTTTTGATAATATTAATCCATTCCCTGAAGTGAATGTGACAATACTAATAAGTCGGGTAAATATGAACGCGCTCTTGATGTGAATACATTACAATTCACCTCCAGAAGAGTTAATATAATTGAGAGAATATATACTCAATATTTCGTATTTTAAATTTGCTCCTGAAGAAGTAACACAATTGAAATTGCCTCCTGAAGTGGAAAAATATTATGAAGAGGAGTTTTCGTGTGCTTAAACAATTGTTTTACATTGTTTATTTGATTGTGATTTTCTCTCATGACACCAGCAGTGTCTGAGCAATATTTGATAGTACAAAATGTATCAACAACTCCTGAAGAGCTAAATGTTTGCCTAAAGAATACATGACACCAGTAGTGCCAGATAAATATTAGATTGTGGATAATAAATGAAGGCTCTCGAAGAGCTTATATACAAATATGTCATTCATATTATATGATTATGGTCAAAACATATGTTGTAGTAAACCTGAAGTTTACTAATACAAATGGCTATCATATTGAGACTACAAATGATTGGAAGATTGATAATCTTCATGTTTCCACAATCATAGGGGGTAAAATAATATGTATGTGAGAAGTTACCCGCCTTATTCTTTAATTTGTACTATATCATGTATCACAGTAAACCAGAAGTTTACTAAAGCAAAAGTTTATGCCATAGTAAACCAGAAGTTTACTAAGAGATAGCACATGACATGATAAACTTGAAGTTTTCATTTGCCATTTTTAAATGAGCTATTTGAGAATTCAGATAAGCATATACTAAAGAACTAGAAGATTCTTCAGGAATTCTCATGTGTTGCTTGTTCTCATAATGAATTGATTATACCAGCTAAAGTTGGGACTAAGACCCCTGATTCTGAAATATATAAAAGGTGAATATGGGCTCGTTCACCTATCATGTGAACCACTTATAGGTGCATATATGAGATGGTTACATGTGTAATTATTGTCAACCTGCAGTTTGGCATTTGGAATTGCTTTTCTCGATTAAGAGCATAATTTTCAGATTATGAAATCAAGACAGTTCATCTTGATAATGCTAGTTTATATCCAAGCTGGTTTAGCATTGAATACCTCCTATTAATGTCTAAACCATTGCTTATGAGAACAAAGCTTCATGTGTTGGTCTAAGATTTTCTAAATTGCATATAGCAGCACTTGTATGCATCAGATCAACAATATATGATAAGTCCTCCCTTCACAATTGGTTTAGGATCAGAAACCAAATATTTTTACTATCTTTTGTTGCGTGGTATATGATTAATTTCTCTACCATAATACACAAAGATATGTTTCCCAAAGATGATTGGGGATATATGTTAGTTTTTCTAACATTTGGGGGATGGAATAAACAGTTGAAAAATATGCTATATGAATCGAATTATCATGATCCTCACTTAGAAGATAATTCAAGTCGAATGCCAGAAGCATTTGCTGATCCAAAATTAAATATCATATTTCAGCTGCAAATGCTCCTATTAAAATTAAAGTCCCTGAAGGATAGAGTTTACTGTACGCATGAAGCGTGGTAGACCAATCGGTTCCAAAGGTAACAATCCTTGAAAAATAGTAGGAGCTAATGATCAAAATGAGGAGGAAATAAGCTCTAGAAGAGCCCACGACATAACATTTCATGAAACTCCCGAAAAAGTTCAGGTACCTGAAAATAAAGAAAGTGATGAGATCTCCACAAGTTATGTCGCTTCGGAACTGACACAAAATGATCGTCGACGATATATTTAATACAATATAGTGCACAATATTGTAAAAGATTGTGAGGATCGGACTAGCAGTCCAGACACTTGAAGATGTCATACCATTTAGATACAAGTCTTAACCTATATGACTTATTTGGCTAAATCTATATGAAGATCCTTGAAGGATTGAAAATGCCCGAAGCATATAATTCAAAGTCTTGAGAAATGTACTCGATCAAATTATAAAGATCTTTGTACGGTTTAAAGCAATCTGTGCGCGTGTGGTATAATCGCCTCAGTAAATATTTGTTGAAAGAAAGTTACATAAATTATGTTATTTGTCCATGTATTTTTATAAAGAAAATGTCATCAAAATTTGTTACACTTGCTATTTATGTTGGTGACATAAATCTTATTGGAACTCCGGAAGAGCTCCAAGAGGGTCTTAAAAATACTTTTACATGGACAAAGTGTACTCATTAAGTACACCAATGAATATTCAATCACTTGAAGTGAATAAGGATCCGTTCCAACCTCTAGAAGAGGATGAAGAGCTCCTTGGCATATATTGCGATATTTAAAGGGAACTCTTGATATGGGTTTGTTTTATGCTAACAAAGATAGTGCAGACCTTGTTGGTTATGCAGATGCAGGTTATTTATCTGATCCCCATAAAGCTCGATCTCAAACCGGCTACGTATTTACATATGGAGGTACTATCATATCATGGCGCTCCACAAAGCAATCTATTGTTGCTACTTCTTCAAATCACGCTGAGATAATAGCTATTCATGAAGCAAGTAGGGAATGCGTATGGTTGAGATCAATAATTCATTTTATTCGAGAAAAATGTGGTTTGAAATGTGAGAAAAGACCCACAATTTTATACGAAGACAATGTTGCATGCATAGCCCAATTGAAGGGAGGATTTATAAAAGGAGATAGAACGAAGCACATTTCACCAAAATTATTCTACACACACGATCTTCAGAAAAGTGGTGACATTGATGTGCAACAAATCCGTTCAAGTGATAATCCAGCAGATTTATTCACTAAATCTTTGCCAACTTCAACTTTTGAGAAGATGGTATACAAGATTGGAATGCGGAGACTCAAATATTTGAAACAAGGTTTTCATCAGGGGGAGTAAAATACGCGATGCACTCTTTTTCCCTTACTAAGGTTTTTTCCCATGGGGTTTTCCTTATAAGGTTTTTAATGAGGCACCTAGCAATGCGTATTACTAAATATGTGTACTCTTTTTCCTTCACTAGGATTTTTTCCCACGTGATTTTTCCTAGTAAGGTTTTAATGAGACACATTATCTTTTAATGAACATCCAAGGGAGAGTGTTATAAATATATTATATTATGGATGTTCATTTAGTACTCCGTTGTAAATAATCTTCCTGAAGAAGCTTATCCATATGGGACTCCACCGTAAATATGTTTATCTATTTAGTACTCTATTGGAAATAAGCTTCCTGAAGAAGCTTATCACTTCGGTACCCGGTTATGGATAAACATTACCCTAGGTAGAAGATTATCCATACCGGGTATAATAAGCTTATCCATTCAGTACTCCGTAGAAGATTATCCATATCGGGTATAATAAGCTTATCCTTTCAGTACTCCGTTATGGATAAACATTGCTCTCAGTAGAAGATTATCCATATCTGGTATAGTAGCAGCTTACACAGCAGCTTCCTTTCTTCTATAAATAGAAGAGATTTCAGTTCATTATGTACATCAGTTTGAATTCGAATAATATATCAGTTTCTCTCTATACTTGTCTTTACTTTATAGTCTTTATTTCATAACAAGAAAGACATTATATGTGAAAAATTAATTAATTTGGTTCACTTCGCATAGATAAATTAACACTAATATAATTTTCATCCACAAAAAATTGCATTAACCCGTGCTTTAAATAGACTACCTTTCAGACCTAATTGGATTAATATGGGATAGAACTATAACTATATTAAACCGTCTACCAAATAAATCATCCAATACTCATTTTGGAAGTTAGAGATGAATACAAAATTACTTATACTTCAAAAGGCACGCTTCGGGAAGACCTTTGGAGTTTGGATAGCAAAAGGAAATTGGGAAACTTACACAAGTGTCCCAAATAAGTTTCAATTTACCAACCTCTAGTCATTAGTCATAGACTTACCAAAACTAGTCAAATATATATAAAAATTGAAAAACCAAATAAATAAGGTTCTTTCTTTCAAAGAATCACATGTAAAAATCACCTTCCATATATTTTAAGCGTGATTAGCAACATTAGATGCAAGACGAAAAGGAAATTTCATGGATGAGGTAGCAAATAAGGGGATAAAATACAAAAAAAAAAAATATACAATATTTCAAAAATCTAAACAAAAAAGGAATTTTTATAATGGGTATAGTTAAAATTCATTGAAAACATATAGATAAGTCAATATACAAAATTTGAGGAAGATTGGAGGTGATTTGGACTAGTTTTGTATCAAAATTCGTAATTATTCGAGTTCAAAAAATTCTTCTGCGACACAGGTAT